>NC_079168.1:5697860-5777860 GCF_947568905.1 Ostrea edulis
TGGATGAACAAAATATCAGAGATATTGATTACGAATACATCAAATATGTTACAGGAACTTACAATGGTAACAGTTATATCCAAGGATACATGTATATCCAGCTGACACATAGAAGAAATTCAATGAAGTTGGAAAAGGATTTTCCTAGAGTTCATTGGAGAAGACAGGGCGGTTCTCTATCAGAGACCCTACATTTACTGTGTGAAGATGACGAGGTGATATATGAAGATGGAATCCTAAGGAGTCCAGGAAAGAAAAAAGTGACAGACTTAATGTCTGTAAACTGTGATTCTACAGCAAAGAAACTTTTAATTGAACCAGGACCTCACTATGTTATGAACAAGAGAATAATTGATGAACTTCTTAAATGTGTAATTACCGTGAGGTTAAAGAAAGCAAGAGCAGAATCTACCAATCAGAATGCAGGAGAACCCGTGCAATGATGGGAACTTTAGTGACAATTATAAATTATTAACAATTATGTTGTATATATGTTATGTTAACAGAAATAAAATATGCAGTAAAATGAAGCAAGGATTTGCATTCTTTTTTACATAAAGGATTTCTGAAATATTATAAATTTCTGAAAAATAGTTTGTTTTTTTTTCTTCTTTTTTTTGGATGAAAATTTTTTTTTTTTTAATTTTCTGAACAAATCAGATGAAAATAAGATTTAAAAAAATATGAATTTATAAAAAAAAAAAAAAAAAATTTGGGTTAAAATTTTTTTTTTACATTTCTGGACGAATCAGACGAAAATAAGACTTAAAAAAAAAAAAAACATCGACATTTGTCCGCGGCGGGCGTAATCTAGTATTACAGTCCTCATTGCTAGGGGTAATAACCACTAAGCATAGGACTTCATCCACAAGTGGTGTATATAAGGGTGAAAATTTCTCGGGAGACGTGAAATAACCAGCCAACTGCTATCATCCACACTTTCGTTAACATCACACACACCCCCTACCTACACTTTCGTTAACACCACATACCACAACCCTTATTTTCATTAACACCACATACCACCACTTATACACCACGTACCACCATTCACATTTCCATAAACACCATTTACACACAGCTAATGCCACATCAGATGCTAACACTTGTGTTTTAACACCGTTTTTTTCTTCTACACCAATCACACCACTACCTATACAGGTCTGAGAATTGATAGTTTTACATATCAATATCAACGAAAGAGATAGATCTACCGTTATTAGTTTGCATGTATCACCATCATACTACCACGCACATTTAAATTAACACCACCATACTACCACTCACATTTCCATTAACACCACCTATACACCACATACCACCACCTATACCACTTACCACCACCCATACACCACTCAAACACCACATACCACCACCTATACACCCCATACCTCCACCTGTACACCACTACTGCCACACCAAATGTCATCACTTACATCTTCTTTAACATTACTCACACCACTACCTATACAGGTCTGAGAATTGATAGTTTTACATATCAATATCAACGAAAGAGTTAGATATACCGTTGTTAGTTTGCATGCAAGGTGAAGATAACGAACAGTGATCAATCTCATAACTCCCACAAGCAATACAAAATAGACAGTTGGGCAAACACGGACCCCTGGACACACCAGAGGTGGGATCAGGTGCCTAGGAGGAGTAAGCATCCCCTGTTGACCGGTCACACCCGCCGTCAGCCCCATATCCTGATCAGGTAAACGGAGTTATCCGCAGTCAAAATCAGTGTGCCAAGAACGGCTTAACAATCGGTATGAAACACGTCAGACAGCATTTGACCCAATGTGAGGTTGTATTGACGAACTAGATCGTTATAACGACCATAGAATTTGCGAAATGCTGACTTCAATCGAGACTGTTGAAATCCCTGTACCATCAACTTGTTTGTCATGTATTACCATCATACTACCATGTACATTTCTATTAACACCACCATACTACCACACACATTTCCATTAACACCACATACCACCACCTATACACCCCATACCTCCACCTGTACACCACTACTGCCACACCAGATGCCATCACTTACATCTTCTTTAACATTACTCACAACACTACCTATATAGTTTTGCATTTCTTAGCATGACAATATTAATGAAAGAGACTGATCTACCGTTTTTAGTTTGCATATATCACCACCATACTATCACTCACATTTCCATTAACACCACTCACATTTCCATTAACACCACATACCACCACCTATACACCACTCATACACCACTTACCGCCACCTATACACCACATACCACCATCTATACAACCCATACCACCACCTGTACACCACTACTGGCACATGTTATCACTTACATCTTCTTTAACATTACTCACACCACTACCTATACAGGTCTGAGAATTGATAGTTTTACATATCAATATCAACGAAAGAGATTGATCTACCGATATTAGATTGCGTGTGTCACCACCATACTACCACCCACATTTTATTAACACCACATACCACCACTTATACACCACACACTACCACTTATACGGTAAATAGCACCTACTCCCCACTATTGCCACACCAGTTACCATGACTTGGGGTTTCGTTAACACTACTCACACTATCACCTATATAGGTCCTTAATTTTGCATTTCTTTCCATAATATTAATTAGAGATTGATTTAGCGTTATTAGTTTGCATGTTTCACCACCATATCACCGCTCACATTTTCGTTAACACCACACACTACCACCCAAATTTTCATTAACACCATATACCCCAATTATGTACCACATACCACCCCTCACATTCTCATGAACACCACTACTGGCACCGCAGTTGCCACCACTCATATTTACTTTAACAAGGATCCGTGTTTTCCCGACTCTCAATTGTGTAATCATTATAAGATTGTTTATCATCTTCACTTTTTCATGAACAATGATGAGACTTCCTATATTTTTAAAGAAAAAGATAGTTGATATAGTAAAAACCCAGATTTACAGAGAGAGAGCAAGTGCTCCGATAAAAGGAAGTTTAAAAAAAAATGCATCTAATGCAGGATACTCTTTTTCATTTTCAAGAGTAGGCTAGACATCATCAGATGCGGAAAGGGGGGTTTCTTTAAGTGTCAGAAGTGTGTCCTAACTCCTCCTCTGGTAGCAGGAATATACATATATACACTTAATACACCATCATACACCGTATATCGTCACCCCTTTACACTCTGCTCGCCATAATGATGTAAATTAGATTTCCTTACATAACGTAGTGGTGATCGGGAGAAAGTAGAGGGGCGATTTCAAGGTCGCAATGTGAATTATGACCTTCGCGCAAATATAAATATGTTGAGTGATTTGATACGAAATTGAAATATATTATTTGACAAGAAAAATTTTCACGTATACGGCTTATGTATTAGGTTAGACGGCAACTTTACTTGATAACACCTATCAATATAACGACAACATATAGACATGATGTAAGATGTACGTCGTGACGTACTTTTTCGTTGTGATCTCATAGGGTGCGAAGTGCACAGATAGTTGTTTTTATATACTATAAAACTGTTCTGCTATATCCATAATAGAGTTGAGGTCCAAAGTACTTTTAGAGTAAAAATGAATTATTTTCAAATATATAGCGTAAAACTATATGGAATCCGGGTTAGAATAAGTCCTCACTTCCCCTTGCTTGTCGTCAGAGGCGAATAAATGGGGCGGTCTTTCGGATAAGATCGCAAAAACCGAAGTCCCGTGTCACAGCAGGTGTGGCACGATAAAGATCCCTCCCTGCTCAAAGGCCGTAAGCGGCTAGCATAGGCCTAAATTTTGCAGTCCTTCACGGGCAGTAATGACGTCTCCTTATGAGTGAATCATTCTCGAGTTCAACAATAAAAAAAATCAATCAATCACATAAGATTCAATACAAAATAAAGGCCTAATGCAGAAAGATCTGACTCAAACCCCACAATATAGTGAACATATGCATAAACTCTTTGCATGACCGAATAGCTGACCTCATTGTTTACAAAATACCAGCGTTTCCGAGAAGTCAAAACGAAAGTGTCTGAGTTCATTGTTTACGCAATACCCTGCGTTTCCGAGAAATGAAACCTGACGCCTATCTATTTTCTGTCAGCTGTTAGACGAGGTCAGTAAATTATGTGTAAATTTGTTCATTGAATAAATGTGTAAACTTTCAACCATTGTTCTTCTTTATTTGAAAATTTAACAAAAAGGAATATTAACACACGCTAGCACCCCAGATTTTCCCCCACCTATCCAACTTGACCTCCCCGTGACAACGCGAATTGTGTATTGCGTTTATATACTTATTGTGACGTCATAGAAAAGCAGGTTTTTCCACAACGTCATATAGAATGTTCCACAACGTCAATAACCTGGACTCTAAATTAATTAGATTATAACATTTGTTTTAATAAACAGAGCCATTTAATCAAGCGTTTTTTATTGATAACACTGTGAATTTAAAGGATTTTAAAGGATTAAAACAACAATAAAACACGGCTCAGGCCTCGTCGTCATAGCGATCTCGACTTTAGTGTTATCGATTTTTTCTACCCATTGTTGCGTCATAGCTCCGCACGCGCTCCTATCTCATAGCGCTCTCCCAAGTTCATACCGTCCTAGCCCGGCAGTCTTAGCACGCGCACCCCTAGCTCGGTGCACCCCTAGCCCGCTCTCGAGTGCGTTCTAAAACTTGACCTTTTGACCTCAAAAGTGCACTCAGTTGAACCCCCTATCGGGACGGGTTATACTACTGTTGGTGGTCTCTTCCCAGGTACATTATATCTGGGTTCTCTCTTCCACCAACAAAAAACTGGGCGCCACTATATAACTGAAAAATTGTTGAATGTGGCGAAAAACATCAAAACAATCATCTTTCATTTGACATATGGAAATTCAATAGTATTTACGTTACATAATACGATCAATCAAACAGTATGATGTACACAAAACGCATCATGAAGAATAAACTTTTACACTTACTGTCATGTACAGTCACTGTTTTTATAAACCGTAATGGAGTTGCCATAGATACTATTATGCATATATCAAATTAACTTGTACAATTATGGTTTCGCACTATATGATGATGTCACAGTTCACACTTTCTATTTTTGTCATTATCTTGCATATTCAGTTTTATAACCCATTATAGGGCGATCAAAGTTTTATGTTTTCATTTCCAATGTTATTTGCCTTTAATATCATTACAAATTAATTGTAATGATAACCGTTTCCTCGTGTTCCCGTGGGGATCCGGGTTAGAATAGGTCCTGGTCTATTCTCTTTAGAGAAGTCGAAAGGCATAGCCTTCATCGACTTCTCTTCGCAAGCATTCATGTTTTGATTCTGGAAAACGTGTAAATGCCGGAATCGGTGACGGTTTAAGCTTCGACCGACGTTTCGACTCAGATGTGCCTGGATTTACGCAATAGACAACTTGTTTTCAAACATTAAATAGCAATACACAAAACCAACACAAGGAAATCAAAACTTACTTGCTTTAAATCCATTTTCAACATGCCCCTGTCCCGGGTTTAAATCACAACTCTGTTTACGTCAGCCTGCTTTCTCTTAACTGGTCCCCTATTGTGACAGCTCCCAAGACCAGTTAACGTAAACCCGGGACAGGGGACATGTTGAAAATGGATTAAAAGCAAGTAAGTGTTGATTTCCTTGTGACAGTTTTGTGCATTACTGCTAAATGTTTGAAAACAAGTTGTCTATTTCGTAAATCCAGACACATCTGAGTCGAAACGTCGGTCGAAGCATAAACCGTCACCGACTCCGGCATTTACACGTTTTCCAGAATCAAAATATGAATGCTTCCGAAGAGAAGTCGATGAAGGCTATGCCTCTCGACTTCTCTAAAGAGAATAGGTCCTGGTCCTCAGTAACCCTTGCTTGTCGTAAGAGGCGACTAAATGGGGCGGTCCTTCGAATGAGACCGCAAATCCCGAGACCCAGTGGCACAATAAAGATCCCTTCCTGCTCAAAAACCGTTAGCGCCGAGCATAGTCCTAACTTTTACAGCCCTTCACCGGCAGTGGTGACGTCTCCATATGAGTGAAAAATTTCGAAAGGGACGTTAAACAATATACAATCAACCAATCATTTCCTCTGCTGCAGCCTTAAACAATGCGCTTACATGTATCTTGACAAATTGTACAAAATGTTAATGGCTGAGAATTACGAGAGAAATGTAGGTAGAATGTAAATTATAATTATATATATACATGTGTGTATATATATATCTATATCTATATATATATATATATATATATAAATTGAAAATACATTAGGATATCAACTATAACAAGCTTCACGACTTTGAATACGTACATGTGTATTTTATTTACAGTCTAGTTTGTCTGTATGTAGTGCATTCGCATTTACAAAGTCTAGTTTGTTTATATAAGAAGATGTAACACCGACGAAAGGGTGCACACCATTGCATCATACATAATATGTAAAATTATCACATGGCTAAGATTTATTTATGAAGTTTAATCAACTTTTGACAAAAATTAATCCGAATATAGCTTCGTTATAACTCGAGATTTTTGCAGTTTGGTTATTCATCAAATTGATCTGACAAAGAAAGATAAGCAGCACTGAGAGGTTTGTTGAGATTACATCATAGAACTAGTACTAGTTATCCTTCTTCCTGTGCTATATACAGGGAATCATGGCGTATATCACAGGGCGGCTTCTGCGCCGATCACGCTATTCTGCAGAGTTCCACATGACAGAATTTAGGCCTATCACAAGTATTTTAGTCAAGAGTGGCGTTTGGCAGATTATGGTTCAATCACATACCAAGTCCACAAAATTGGTAGAATTCTCGTCATCGTCATCCCGTGGAGATCCGAGTTAAAATAGCTCTTCGCCGATTGCTTTGCTGTTTTCCTCCACACTCAACAATTTTTCAGTTATCTGGTGGCGCCGTCTTTATTGGTGGAAGAAAGAACCCAGATAAGATGTACCGGGGAAGAACAGTATATCACAGGGCGGCTTCTGCGCCGATCACGCTTTAAAGGCCTATGTGACCCTTTTAAGGATTTTATGTTTGAGATCGTTGTTCTCTATCCCTTTATCAGTTTTGTTTCATTCGATCATTCCATATTCAGTCATTGGAGAGGTCTGAAATGTGACTTTGAATCCTCGGGAGGCCCTGGTGGTACCCTTACAGCCCTATACTGGGGGCGGAAACCGATAGTCCTATGAAAGGTGAATATAACGAACAGTGATAAATCTCATAACTTCTATCAGCAAAACAAAATAGATAGTTGGGCAAACACGGACCCCTGGATATAACAGAAGTGGGATCAGGTGCCTAGGAGAAGCAAGCATTCCCTGTTGACCGGTCACACCCGCCGTGAGCCTTATATTTTGATAGGTAGACGGAGTTATCCGTAGTCAAAATTGGTGTGCCAATCGTTATGAAACAAGTCAGACAGCATTTGACCCAATGACAGGTCGTACTGGCAAATTAGATCGATCGTTATAACAACCATAGAATTTGCGAAATGCTGACTTTAAACAAGGCTGTTGGAACCCCTGCACCATCAACTTGTTTGTCAGTAGCCTGCTTTGATTTAAAAACTGACCATATGCAGGTGATAAGGGAATATTGCTACATACATATGGGAAGTTGACCATGGAGAAGCTGAAATCATCCCGTTTGTCATAAAGTTGGGTTGATAGTTTGCCGTTAATATCTACTTTCAATAAAATACCTAAGTATGAAGCAGAAGTGGACGACTCTGTGGTGTATCTCATTTCGAGTTCACTGGGAGATATAGAAACGACATAAGACAGAAAAATATTATTGTTAATAGATAATACGTTGTTGATATATTTGAATGTTGAATTGAAGGTCACAGTAAGATGTTTTTCTTCTCACGTAGAATTTTTAAAATAAATTCTGCTTCATAGGAATATAGAAACAGGTCAACTAATAAAGGAGCACAATTCATGCTCAAGGGAATTCCAACAGACTGTTGGAAGACCTGATCACTAAAGACCACGAAGATATTGTCAATGAGGAATGCTAGCATATTTTTTATTTTAACTTCAGAGTACTTGTGCGTGGAATCAGAGTGGTGATTAATGAAGTAGTTTTTTGGATGACTGATCACTAGATATGAATATTTACGTTTTCCATTTTTGTTGAAGAAGCAACTGATATCAAAAGGTCTAGTCTTGAATTTCGTGAGGAATGGTCGTGTTAAGTGTTGAAAAGTCATACGTTTTGACGTTGATTTGAGAAAAGTTTTGCAATTTCAAATGTACGTTCTTTAGACATTTTTAGAATCCATATTTGATTTACACCACTTCTGACATATGTAGTGACACAGTACGTTTGAAGTTTCTTCTTCACAGCTGTCAGTATTTTCATGAGGAGCAAATATAAAGGTTTGATAGAACACTTACTGGATCCAGCAATGTATCTTTGTAAGGGTTTTTAAGAAGTTTAGGAATTCGTATAGGTATCTTGCCTGCATGTTTTTATTTGTGTTACTACGCCTTTTTATTTTGCATTATGCTTACTCCTCCTAGGCACCTGATCCCACCTCTGGTGTGTCCAGGGGTCCGTGTTTGCCCAACTATCTATTTTGTATTGCTTGTAGGAGTTATGAGATTGATCACTGTTCGTTATCTTCACCTTGCATAATGCCTTTTAAAGGCGCAATAAGGCTTTTTGCTTTTGATTTGTGGTTATTACGACTTTTCACTTCGAATTATAATTCCTTTTCAAAGGCATAATAACGCCTTCTGATTTGCGTTATTGAGCTCTTTGGATCCCGTTATTACGCTAGCTCTGGAAGGTTATATAACGCCTTGTTGCGTTTTTACGCCTTTCTATAGCGTTAGAACACCTTTGTTATGCATTGTTGCGCCTTTTAAATCCGCGTTATTACGCCTTTCCTTTACGTTATTATTATGCCTTTATTTCCGTTAAAACACCTTTGATTCGCATTGTTGCACCTTTAGTAATATTTTGTGTTTGTTTAACAAGTGATCCTAATCGGCTTTCGTAACTGATCAGTGATTCATAGACGTGAAGATAACCAATATATCAACATGATATTATTGAACAGATTGATTGTTTTTATTATGTCCCATCGAGAATTTTTCACTGATATTTAGACGTCACCAAAGTGAAGTACCACAAATTTAGACCAATACTTAGCGCTCAGGGCCGTAGCAGTGAGGGTTCTTTAACATGCCTACCGCTACACGGGACCTCCGTTTTCAAGTTTATATCTGAAAGACTTCTAAATGTTAAGTGTTTGGCAAAGGAGCAATAACTTCCTGTGTTTACGTCTTAGGTTTGAAGCGGCCATAACACGAGCGGGACTCAAACTCACGACCTCCCGGTTACGAATTGATCTCTCTACCATTGAGCCTACTTGACCGGTTTATTATAGAACAGAGTTAACGGTTTAATTGTGTAATGATGTATATTTACTGATATTTAGACCAGTACGATGATTTTGCTACCTGAGAAGTACTGTGTAACAATATTCACTGTAACTATATTTTGTCGGTCATCTTTGTGTACTACTAAAGTGGAAGACCCAGGTCTTCCAGTCAAATATGATTTGAGACGCGAGTTTTTATTGGACGACTAAAACGATAATCAATTTGGGAATTTTAAATATATATTTTAGTCCAATTTTTTAAATATCAAATGTTATATTCGCCTTTAAGGCACGTGGAGGTTAATATAGCGTTTGTCCTTTTATTCTAGTTTGTTGGATTGAAGCCAGCCAGAAAGTTCGGCATTATTCAATTTAAAAACAAAATTGTCATATAATACTGACCCGAATTCAAAGTAAATTGGTGTTATATTTCCCAATGCAAGGTGAAGATAACGAACAGTGACCAATCTCATAACTCCTACAAGCAATACAAAATAAATAGTTGGGCAAACACGGACCCCTGGACACACCAGAGGTGGGATCAGGTGCCTAGGAGGAGTAAGCATCCCCTGTTGACCGGTCACACCCGCCGTGAGCCCCATATCCTGATCAGGTAAACGGAGTTATCCGCAGTCAAAATCAGTGTGCCAAGAACGGCTTAACAATCGGTATGAAACACGTCAGACAGCATTTGACCCTATGCGAGGTCGAATTGACGAACTAGATCGTTATAACGACCATAGAATTTGCGAAATGCTGACTTCAATCGAGACTGTTGAAATCCCTGTACCATCAACTTGTTTGTCAGTAGATTACCTCGATTTAAAAACTGACTATACCCAGAACAAGCTCTTGCATATCGAATTAGTTGAGATATATAAACACCATATGCAGGTGATAATGGAATATTGCTACATAAATGTGGGAAGTTGACGATGGAGAAGCTGAAATCATCCCGTTTGCCATACAATTGAGTTGTCAGTTTGCCGTTAATGTCTACTTTCAATAAAATATCTAAGTATGAAGCAGAAGTGGACGACTCTGTCGTGTCCTTTATTTCGAACTCACAGGGATATATCAAATCGACATATGATTGAAAGCTATGATTGTTAATAGACAAAACGTCATCGATATATCTAAAAGTCGAATTGAAGGTCACAGCGAGAGATTTTTTCTTCTCGCGTAGAAGTTTTTGAATAAATTCTGCTTCATATGAATATAAAAACAGGTCAGCTAACAAAGGAGCACAATTCGTGCCCATGGGAATTCCAACAGACTGTTGGAAGACCTGATCACCAAAGACCACGAAGATATTGTCAATGAGGAACTCTAGCATATTTTTTATTTCAACTTCAGAGTACTTGTGCATGGAATCAGAGTGGTGTTTAACAAAGTAAGTTTTTGAATGACTGATCACTAGATATGAGTATTTCCGTTTTTGTTGAAGAAGCAACTGTCTATGATGTCAAAAAGTCTAGTCTTTAATTTATCGTGAGGAGTGGTCGTGTATAGTGTTGAAAAGTCATAGGTTTTAATGCTATTGATTTGAGAAAAATGTCCCAATGTATTGATTTATACAATCGCCCAAATTTACAGAAGTCGTGGTGCATGCATGAATTTGTTGCCCAAGATATTGACTTATACACGTGCACGTACGATTGGTCAGGCCTGAAGGTTATAAAATAGTATGAGTACGTACTCCGTACTCAAACCCATTATCTTTGCTCAGAAAACATACTCATACCCAAATGCTATTCATAAAGTAAAATGGAATATCGAGTATGATTATACTTTGGAGTGTTTGATTGATTTTACATTGTTTACGTCCCTCGTGAGAATTTTACACGCATATGGAGACGTCACCATTGTCGGTGAAGGGCTGCAAAATTTAGACCTATGCTCGGCGACATACGGCCTTTGAGCAGGGGACGTTCGTGTTGTGTTACGGGGCCTCGGTTTTTGCGATCTCATAAGAAGGACTGTCCCATTTAGTCGCCTCTTACGACAAGCAAGGGGTACTGAGGGCCTATTCTAACCCGGATCCCCATAGGATTGGAGTGTTTGATTACGGTATGTGTATTCCGTAAGTTTTCTAACCGTTACACGGAAAAGGATCTGACAGCATTGCGTTTGAGGTCATGTTATTGACCCCAGTCTCATTGATTGTTTGATGTTTTGAGCCACTCAACAATTTTTCAGTTACGTGGTGGCGCCGTATTTTAATTGGTGGAAGAGAGAACCCAGATACAATGTACCTGGGAAGAGACCACCGACCTTCCTCAAGTAAACTGGGAAACTTTCTCACTTACCAGCGCAAGCGGGATTCGAACCCGCACCGAGCAGAGATGATAGACTGTGTGATTTTGAGCGCGATGCTCTAACCACTCCGCCACGGAGACCCTTTCTCACGAATAATTCAATAGATATTCGACCAATAACAATAGCGTGATAAAGAATCAAGGACCAATCAGAAATCGTTTGACTGAAGCGTATTCGGATTGTAAGTTAACAAAATATGGCGGCGATCCATAAAAATCGAATTCCAAATATCAGCGTGATAAGAAGAGCAAAGGAATATCTTAGATATTATACATTCATTATAATTAAAACATATTTTCTGTCGCGTTCTATCATCGCTCAAGGCTGCTGTCATCTTCTTCGATTATTCTCTGTGCTTCTCGGTAGTTATTGACTTGGAATGATAAATACATGTATGAAGTATGTTCCGATATAACAGCAACCTATTCTTGTTAGCGAAAGCCGTCATTTGATTGGTCAGGTGTGAAAGGTGAAATAACATGACCTCAAGATCCTGCTCTAGTGTAACGGGTATAGATCGGATTTTCTTTCTCGAGAGGGACGTTAAACAATATACAATCCAGTGGAACGGTTAGAGAAGATTTAATTTCAATTAGATTGCTATCCTCCAGGCCTGATTAGATATTACTCATATAACATTTCATGTTAATATTGTAATAGAATTCTTACACTTTCACAGATATTTATATGGTCTCTGATGCACTGAAATAATGGAATTTCTACACAATAGATATTATGAAAATCGCACAGATTAACAACTGCGAAATATATGTTTGCTTTTATATGATCATGTCAACTGAATTTTAATCATCTGTCGTGCAGAAAAATCTGCTTATTCACTTTCTGCATTTGCATACACATAGCCATATTAATTGCTGCGTTTTGAAATGTCAGGGACGGGTGCAGCAGTTAATTAATTACAGGTACTGCGGAGTACTTATGATCACTCCCAAACAATGATAAGCCTCACCTTGACATTTGTACGGTCAGATGGTCAAGTCTCTTACCTCGACCATTCACTTTTAGCATACATTTCATATAAACCATCCTTTTCCAGATAATTTTAATTGTGATTTTTTGTTAATTTGACAAATGAAAATAAACTATTATTTGATTTCTTTCCATTTGACATTTTTATTGAGAGAAGGAGGCATTACATATGTGTCTCTCAGACTCTGTATCATATTTATATAAAATTTACAATATCAAACAAGAAGCATACATAGGGTTTGGAAACAGGGGTGATTTTCCCTCCTTATTGGAGAAGAGAAATTGATGATAGAGATTTCGCAATATATATCTTATAATTGTTTTTCTAACATATTTTATTGAATAATCAATTGGATTGTGGACAAGTTCTTCTTTTAACTTCTTGGCTCTTTTCTTTAAATATACAATACATAATATGGCATGTGCATTGGGTCTTGTCATTGCGTTATAGATACAAAATAACACTGTGTCAGGTCCTGGGGTCTCAATTATCGGAGGTTCGGAATGCGTCCCCCCTTTGTAAGGTGTTTGCACTAAAGGGATATAAAACAATGAAATTTACCGATTATTCATAGTACCCCACGTGTCCAATTTCTTTTCTTTTTTATTTACATCCCACATAATATTCTTCTTTTGTAATATAATGGTGATTTTATCGAAAAAATAAAATACAATAAAAATGCAAACTTTAAAGGTTTAAAATTTATTTAACTTTGGTTTACTTTTTATGCAAGAATGCTAAATGTTTAAAAAGATAATTGTGCTGTACCAACATTTTTGTGGCTGATTATACAAAGTTGATTCTTTACAAATTCCTAACAAACTTTAAAGTAATTCCACCCTCCTATGATGTCCTCAGATTTTGCAAAATCAATAGTTTATGTAGATTCATGCATGGTAGGAACAAACCTTTTGTTGGAGTCTTTTTCGATAGTTATTGTAAAAGATCTTGTTAAAAATTAAATATTTCAAAAGTCTAAGTTATTATAGGATTAAACATTCTTTTTGAAGAATTTATCGATGTGTAAACTCCGGACATTTTACTCACAAACTTAACATAAAAGTGCTTCGATTTGATTCTTATAATTCCAATTGATTCACTTTATTAACAATTGCAAAAATTTGAATAGTTTCCCCGCATTATGTTATTTGTTTTCATGCGTGTATGAATACATCGCGTTTTCGGATTTATTGATGTATAAACTCTTGTTCAGCTTTATTTTTGTCCAATCAAAACAATTGTAATAAATAACATTGGAATTTTAGATGAATAATCAATGATAAGTTTCAAAATATGGAATCCCAGGGAAATAGTTCACCGTTTTTATTGATTTCTCTTCAAGTCTATTATGCAATAGATTTCCTTTATTTTTACAGACATTTTGTATATTTTTGTGAAGAAACGGTTTTATGAAATTGTTATGAATGCTATTATATCCTCATATCCACTTTTTATGAAATTTTGATAACACTGTTTAAGGAAAATTGCAATTTTCTGATGGTGATATACGATTCTGTTGATGTATGTCTTAAATTTCATTAAGCATCAGGTGTAACACTATTTGTATCGTGAACTTGAGACATCCATGTACATGTAGGTATAAATTCAACTGTAACATATCCAGAAATGCTGTGCTGTGTGCACATGGATCCAATCGCAGGGCAATCTTTGTAGAAGTGTACACCACATGGACATCACAATGTCAAGTGAAGCAATCAACGGTGACGTCACACACGTTATTTGGACCAACTGCATTATAATTGTTTAACGTCCCTCTCGAGACCCTGTGAGAATCCTGGTTAGAATAGGTCCTCAGTAACCCTTGCTTGTCGTAAGAGGCGACTAAATGGGGCGGTCCTTCGGATGAGACCGCAAAAACCGAGGTCCCGTGTCACAGTAGGTGTGGCACGATAAACATCCCTCCTTGCTCAAAGGCCTTAAGCGCCGAGCATAGGCCTAAAATTTGCAGCCCTTCACCGGCAATGGTGACGTCTCCATATGAGTCAAATAATATTACAATCAATCAATCAATCCCTCTCGAGAATTTTTCACTCATATGGAGACGTCACCAATGCAGATGAAAGGCTGCAAAATCTAGGCATGTATGCACGTCGCTCACAGCCCTTTAGCAGGGAGGCATCTCTTTATCGTGCCATACCTTTTGTGGCACGGGGCCTTGGTTTTTGGCGTTTCATCCGAAGGATTGCCCCATTCAATCGCCTCTTGCGACAAGCAAGCGGTACTGAGGACCTATTCTAACCCGGATCCCCACGGGAATCAGTTAAATTGAAAAAAGCAGCCATAGAGTTGTATGTACACAACTATGTTGCAAAATATCAAATCATCCGATAAAATTTAATATATTCTAAACTATTTATAAGGAAGTACACAGGAATTGAAATATGACATTTACTTAATGGATACAGAAGAAACAATTTTATATAATCACTTTTAAAAAAAAAACCCATGGATTTCAAATATTTTAGATGAATGAAATATCATTAAAACCTGTAAACGCACTAATGTATTATAGTAGTTTTAAGTGATCTAAAATGAACACATGATTTTAAGAAAAAATATTAAAACGACATTTACAATATAAATTTAGATTTTAAAAATTCAAGTGAGATTACACGTATCTCCCAAGCGAAAGAAAGTAATTTTTAAAACGCTTTGCATTAAAAAGATGAAAATAAAATATTAATGTGCGATAATATGCAAATGAGATTTAAATGGATTGCAGAAACCAAACATGTTTCCGAAATGTGGTCAAAGTGTCATAGAGTTTATAAATAGAATGGAATGACCTGTCACAGTTAGAAGGGTAAATCTTCCATTGAAATGAATAGGGTGAAACGTAAAGACCGTGTGCACATCACGTGCTGATACCCAGGTAGCTGCAAGAATGTAGCCCTCTCCGATGTGGGGGGGGGGGGGGGGGGGGGGCTACAGGATCTCTGCAATGATGCAAATGCGGGAGTGAATTGCACTCTCGCAACATTTTCGATCAGTCTAAACACTTTCTTTACGTAAATGAAATGGCATTCTATGTTTGTTAGTCAATATATAAATTTACAACCTGCAACTTACGATTTGTGAGGCTCTATTCTACCGTTTTCAACAATTTCGATATATTCCAATTTCTCGATTCATATTTGTGCGCCATTTTTGATGTACAGAAGTTTCAATTTCCGATTGTCAAGTTATTTGCATACGCCATATAAGATAGTATTTTCCTCAATGTATGAGTACGGAGGAGTAAGCTATTTCGTCGGTATTAAAAAGCTTTAAATTTAATATCCAGTTTTAAAAAAGGAACAGCTGAGTGCAAATTCTTTCTGCAACCATATGATTTTCCTTCTTTGTCCGAGTGGCTCGAGTAACTACATTTTCACGCTGATTGTCAATGGTTAGGTTTCCAGTAGATCCACCAACGAGCTCCCGCGATAACAAGCATGGCACAGCAGTCGAAGAATTGTGCATGCTGTACATGATATTAAAGGGACTGGTTCACGAGTTTTGATAAAAATATTTTTCATTTTTGTTGTTATTATAAACATTAAAAATATAACTCATTTAATGTTGACAACCAAACTTTTTACCTTCTGAATGCAAGAATAAAAGCAATATTTAGCCATAAATATGTGTTATGTAAACAAAGACTCCAGTCCTTTTCTGTATACAAACAAGTGAAATATTGATTTTGTAATGTAAAGCATCATAATTTTGCATAGTCACAAATTTTAAGTTTTAGATGACACATTTTACCCCAAAAATGCTTGAAATGTGAAAATGTAATAAACTTAGATCGATGTCCATTTCTTTTGAAAATGTAGTAAACAATAACATGCCGCAATCTTTGTTTACAAAACAAAAAATTAACTTTCTAAAATGAGCTTCCGTGATAATGTATAACCTTATTTTTTATGTGAAATCTTTGAAACACATTAGACAGTAGATTTTGATCATTAAAAGTGAAATAGAAAATTTTGGGGGAAATCGTGAATGAACAACACCTTTATTAGACATGCCGGAGCACAAAGTTGGTACTCCTTTTGGTGTAAACAACATTTAGGACTAATACACGTAGCTTATTATCGGTTATTCATAAAATTATTAGAATTATTCCTAAACTACATAAAAACCCTTACAAAGATACATCGCTGGATCCAGTAAGTCTTCTACCAAGCTCTATCTTTATTCCTCCCGAAAATATTAACAACTGTGAGGGAGAAACTTCAAACTTACTGTGCGACTACATATACCAGAAGTGGTGTAAATCAAATGTGGATTCTAAAAAAATCTAAAGAACTTTAAGTTAACTTGAAATCGCAAACCTTTTTCTCAGATCAACTTTTTAACATTTTACACGACCATTCCTCGCGATGAATTAAAGACTAAACTTTTTGACATCATTGACAGTTGCTTCTTCAATAAAATGGAAATATTCATACCTGTATATATATCTAGTGATCAGTCATCCAAAGAATTACTTTTTTAAACACCACTCTGATTCCATGCACAAGTATTCTGAAGTTGAAATAAAAATTATGCTGAAGTTCCTTGTTTACAATATCTTCGCGATCTTTGGTGATCAGGTCTTCCAACAGTCTGTTGGAATTCCCATGGGCACGAATTGTGCTCTTTTGTTAGCTGACCTGTTTTTATATTCATATGAAGCAGAATTTATTCAGAAACTTCTACGTGAGAAGAAAAAATGTCTTGCTGTAACCTTCAATTCAGAACAGTGATCAATCTCATAACTCCTATGAGCAATACAAAACAGATAGTTGGGCAAACACGGACCCCTGGACATACCAGAGGTGGTATCAGGTGCTGAGGAGGAGTAAGCATCCCCCGTCGACCGGTCACAGGTCAGCTAACAAAGGAGCACAATTCGTGCGAACAATCTCCATCTGATTTCCACTTCTGGTGGTACTTGGTAAGATCGCTGTTGCTATTGACCAATGAAATCGGAGGATTGTCGTGCATAATTTGTGGTACTTCACCTACAGCTAACGAAGTTTCTATTTGAGTGAAAAATTCTCTAAGGAACGTAGAAACAGCAAATAAGCAAACAAACAAAACTTTTACTGTTTATTTTACCTTCAAAATTTAAAGAGCTCTGGATTTCCACCTCTAATTTTAAAAGGCTTTGCAATTTTACTAATATTTTTTTAAAGCAAAGTAGAATCCATGAGTAATGAATTATTAACTTTAATACCAGTGTTAATTAATTAATTGCTCTTAATTTGAACTCCTCTTGATTAGGGGGTAGAAAAATATATTCCTTGAAACCGGGCTATAAAACGTCATATATTTTTAGACGGGGTCACGTGACCCCGTCTATTAGTTTACTGTCAGTCGAGGCCTCAAAACGGAAGTCGTGCGGAGAACACACTAATTGAATCTACGTGGAAGAAAAGAGTGCATAAATTGCGCTGATCATTTTGTACACAGATTCGAAAAATTTAAGATCAATATTTTGAAGAAAAAAACAATCTTTTTATTTTTCATTGATTTATTAGATGAATTTGAATTATCTTTCAAACAGAAACGATTGTTGTTTCCATGAGCAAATATTCTTACTTTGTTTACATCCGGCCTTTTTTACGGAAGAAACCGATAATATGCGAATGTATCCGGAGTTTGCCGTGTTATTTATTCTATGCACGCAAAAAATAGTTTTCATGCAAGCCAACAATATTACCCCTTCCTGCCCGACAACTGTAGAGGCGAGTTTTTGGTGTATTTTTTTTTTTTTTTTTTTTACGTTTTTCTTATTTATTTTGAGGTCAAAAGGTCAAAGTCTCTTTTTCACTATATACTGTAGATTTGAGCTTGCCTCTAACTTTTATACATGTACTTGCTGGTGCATGATTATCAGACTTCAAATCCTGATGATATTCAAGATTCATATTGCTTTTGAAACCAAAGGTGAAGGTCATTATTACACTAAATACCTATTGCGTCTATTCAAAACTTCATACATGTACTTATAAACTATATAAAATATGTGCATGTTTTTACTTCGTGAATGCAAGCGTGCATAATTTTCCAAACTGCAACTCGGCCATACGCATCTTTGATGCTTAAAGCTGTATGGTCCGAATTACAATATTTTTTTCCATCTCGTAAAACCGTTATTAAATCATAACACGTATGTAGTTATGAGGCTGTACTACATATCATAAATTATTTCACCTGTTTTAACCCAAATTATTTGATTTTAAATCGATGTTTACAAATAACCGCGTCACTCTGCCATTTCAAGTGACAGTCACGTGACCAGTTCAAACTTTCAGATCATCGGTGGTCTTATCTGTGTAAAGCTGTGTATTTTGTTATAACAGTACCGTACCATAAGTTTAATAGAAATTAAAATATCAAATACCTCTTAGTAATTCGTTGTTTTACGCTCTTTCAGCCTTATAACTAGACAGTTGCGTATGAGTTAATACATCATGTTGGGATTCCCCTGACGTGTGTGGGTCTATTTATAGACGTCTATTATATGTACCCACTATATTTACTTTCTAAATAATATTCGCACTGTTTTCTTTTACATGCAGATGTTTTCAAGCATGTAATTAAGGGAAAGTTAATAACTTTATAAAGTAATTAATCTGCTTTAAAGTAATTATGTACAAAAATAATACATGAACATCGGGTCATACAGCTTTTATAGTTTGAAATTATATAATTTACAGCTCTAATATTATATTATTTAAAAAAAGATGTCTGGCTTGTGGACTTGTATATTTATGATTGACTATCACATGTATATATCTTTCATTGCATATGAAAAGTCTAGTCCTAATGTGTGTCAAAAAAATTTGTAATTATGTAAATAATTTGTTAAAATGTTTACAATTTACATGTACATATTTACATTTCTAGTAGTTTAGAAACTATTTCTATGCTCCCGAGATCGCAGATCAGGGGGCATATTGTTTTTGCCCTGTCTGTCATTCTGTAATTCTGTCTGAAACTTTAACCTTGCTAATAACTTTTGAACAGTAAGTGATATAGCTTTGATATTTCACATGAGTATTCCTTATGACAAGACCTTTTCCGTGGGTACCAATATTTTTTACCCTGTGACCTTCATTTTGGAGTTTGATCTACTTTTTAAAAACTTTAACCTTGCCAATAACTTTTGAACAGTAAGAGCTAGAGCTTTGATATCTCATTTGAGTATTTCTTGTGACAAGACCTTATTGTGGGTATCAACATTTTTGACCCTGTGACCTTGACCGTGGAGTTTGATCCACTTTTTGAAAGCTTTAACCTTGCTAATAACTTTTGAACGGTAAATGATATTTCACGAGTATTCCTTATGGCAAGACCTTTCCATGGGTATCAACATTTTTTACCCTGTGACCTCGACCTTGGAGTTTGGCCTACTTTTTAAAAACTTTAACCTTTCCAATAACTTTTGAACAGTAAGAGTTAGAGCTTTGATATTTCATATGAGTATTTCTTGTGACAAGACCTTTTTGTGGGTACCAACATGTTTTACCTTGGAGTTTGACCTACTTTTTGAAAAGTTTAACCTTGCTAATAACTTTTGAACAGTAACTGATAGAGCTTTGATATTTCACATGAGTGTTCCTTGTGACAAGACCTTTCCGTTTGTACTAAACCTTTTGACCTTGAAATTTGAACTACTTCTAAAAAGATTGACATTGGTCTTAACTTCCAAATGGTAAATATTAGAGCTTTCATATTGCACTTGAGCATTTCTTTTGACAAGATCTTTCTACTGGTACTAAGATATTTGTCTTTGTGACTTTGGCCATTATCGGAATTGGCCATTATCGGGGGCATTTTGTGTTTCACAAACACATCTTGTTTTATACAAGTTTGGAGTGTTTACATGTCCATTTCATTATAACGTTTTCTGTGATACTGAAAATAGCGATGGAAATCGAGCATTGCAATTTATTTAATCCTGATCAGGCATGAGACTATTATTAACTCAAAATCTCACATTGCAACAGTATTATATTCTTTACACAATCATAGTTCACTGTTCTATGTCGATGTTATTACTATTCAACAATAATGCTTTCACAATTGTTAATTGTCCAGATACTGGTATATGCATACTATTCTAAAATGCCTGAATTTGCAGCACTTCATGTCATATCGTTTCACTTGAGAAGACAGTTGTCTGGCTTGTGGACTTGTTTATTTATGTTGGACTGTAACATGTAAATATTTTTCATTGCATAGGAAACTTCTAGCCCAAATGTGTGTCAAACAATTTGAAATTACTATAACAGGGGATGCTTACTCCTCCTAGGCACCTGATCCCACCTCTGGCGTGTCCAGGGGTCCGTGTTTGCCCAACTATCTATTGTGTATTGCTTATAGGAGTTATGACATTGATCACTGTTCATTATCTTCACCTTGCATGTTACCAATTTTGTTACAATGTTCACAATTTACATGTTCTTGTTTACAGTTTTAGTAGTTTAGAAAATTTCATTACTAAAGAAAGAATTGGAGTGTTTACATATCCGCTTGATTTTAACCTTTCATGTGTTATTGACAGGTTGTATTGTGCAATTCCAAAGTATGCCATTATCAATTTTATCTTTAACATTTGGTTTCATTATGTTGGTCCATAAAAAATAAGCTATTAAACATATACTGTCATATGTCAACCTATCATATGTTATCTTTCTGTTCTGTTGACATATTAAACTTTGTTCCATACCTTTATCTATATTTCTTTTCATTTACTTTAATATAGCATTCATGCTTTTTCACAGGAGTTCAGCACCTGGTTTAGCTATGAATAGCTGAAGAGTTAAGTGCACAAGTTAAAATGTTGACCCTCACCATAAGATACAAACCAAGAATATTGAGGTTTAATAAGGAAGGAACTATCTCGGCGAAATGATAACCAAGAATAACCAAGAATATCGAGTTCTGGATCATTTTGATTAAACAAAACTGGCCACAAGACTAGGAGGTCACAATACAAGCATTCCTTTAGATAGTATTCGTCTTGGCCTCAAAACCATAAAAAAGGAACAGACTTCAAGAAAATTTCGATTTTGAACACTTCTTTTCTTGTATCAAAAACACGAATAGGAAGTTGTACGTAAATCTGCAATTCAAGATCTATGTCTGATTAAAGTATTTGTCTGGAGAGTTTTCATATGAATTGTCATATTAGTATAACCGCACCATTTCTGAAAGTTATGCATTGAATAATTTGACCCCGTCTTTCAGTACTTTGATTAAAATGCTTATTGATATCAATAAAAGGTGAAGATAACGAACAGTGATCAATCTCATAACTCCTACAAGCAATACAAAATAGATAGTTGGGCAAACACGGACCCCTGGATATACTAGATATGGGATCAAGTGCCTAGGAGGAATAAGCATCCCCTGTCGACTGGTCACACCCGTCGTGAGCCCTATATCCTGATCAGGTGAACGGAGTAAATAACCATTTGACTTGTCAAAACACTGTATGTTATTGAGTAACAAATGGTTAATCTTCATTTCTCACACATTAACCTCTTTTGTAATTGATCAGTTAACATTTTCGTTGTGTTTTAGTATGTATGTAAACATGTCCTAACACCCACCCCACCCCACCCCACCCCCGTGATACAAAAAAGGTATTGGTATAAATTTGCTAAATACAAATTTGTACTAACTGGAAAAAGGAATTTGTGTTTCACTGGGGGAAAGATGTTTTAAAAATATGTTCCGTTTTCCATTGATTCCTATAGTGAAATACGTGATTTAAACCCAATTTATAGAGTTACCTCCGTTTGTTTTGTCAAATAAATCAGCTTTTATGAAAATCAATATAAATATCTTTATTGACATATAAATTATTTTAAAATGATAACTTCTGAAAATTGACCAATAGGCGGAGAAACAATACTATCGTTCGCAGTTCTTTACAGCCCTATTGTGATACCGGTCGCGGTAGCTCAGTGGTAGAGTGATTTGTAACCGGGAGGATGTTATTCTCTTTAGACAGGCATAGCATACATCCACTTCTCTTCACAAATATTCATGTTTTGATTCTGTAAAATGTGTAAACCGACGTTTCGACTCGAATATGGCTGGATTTACGTCCTTTAAAAAACTTTATAAAACATTAATGAATGCAACTGCCAAATGGAAATTAACACTTGCTTGCTGTTAATCCATTTTCATACATGTACATGTACATTCCCTGTCTTGGGTTTGAATGATTTGTTAATCTTTACTGGCGGTAGATAAAACTCAAAACATCAGAGGTCGGATAATTTGGGAAAATTAATAAACAAGATTATTCTTGTTTATATCAATTGGGAAACGTGTTTGAATAAAAATGCAATGTCAAAAAGCTTTATGAGACAAGAATTTTCCCGAACGTTTCTGATTTCAGATTTTCGATTTTGTTTTTTCTACCGCTGATAGAGACCAACACACAAATCTGACGTATTTCATACCGATTGTTAAGCCGTTCTTGGCACACTGATTTTGACTACAGATAACTCCGTTTACCTGATCAAGATATAAGGCTCACGGCGGGTGTGACGGGTCGACAGGGGATGCTTACTCATACTAGGCACCTGATTCTACCTCTGGTATATCCAGGGGTCCGTGTTTGTCCAACTCTCTATTTTGTATTGCTTATAGGAGTTATGAGATTGATCACTGTTCGTTATCTTCGCCTCTAATTCAAACCCGAGACTATGAACACGTGAAAATGGATTAAAAGCGAGTAAGCGTTGATATCATCGTGACAGGTACACGCGTATTAATGTTAAAGTTGTGGAAATAACTTCTCTATCGTAGAATAAACCGTCACCGGTTCCGGCATGTACACGTTTTCCAGAATCAAAACAATAAGTCTTGCGAAGAGAAGTTGATGTAGACTATGCCTGTCCACTTTTCTAAATAAAGAGAATAGGGGGTCGTGAATGCAAGCCCCGCTTATGCCATGGTTGCTTCAAACCTAAGACGTAAAGATGGGTATAGTGATTGTTCCTTCGCCAAACTTTCGGCATGTAGAAGTGAGAATCATTGATAGATATATTGGATATGACCTTAAAAACGGAGGTCCCATATCGCGGCAGGCGTTGGCAAGGTAACGAACTCTCACCACTACGGCCCAGAGCGTTAATCATACGTCTAAATTTTTGGTACTTCGCCTTCAGATGGTGATGACTCAGTGTGAGTGAAAAATTCTCTAAAGGACGAAAAACAAAGTAACAAACAACCAACGTCTCTGATGCTAGGGGTATCGAGGAGCTACTGAAACACATCACATAATGATGCTCCGAACATAGAACATTTACACATAAGGATGACCAATCAGTAGCTCTGATGCTAGGGGTATCGAGGAGCTAATGAAACGCATCACATAATGATGCTCCGAACATAGAACATTTACACATAAGGATGACCAATCAGTAGCTCTGATGCTAGGGGTATCGAGGAGATAATGAAACGCATCACATAATGATGCTCCGAACATAGAACATTTACACATAAGGATGACCAATCAGTAGCTCTGATGCTAGGGGTATCGAGGAGCTAATGAAACGCATCACATAATGATGCTCCGAACATAGAACATTTACACATAAGGATGACCAATCAGTAGCTCTGATGCTAGGGGTATCGAGGAGCTAATGAAACGCATCACATAATGATGCTCCGAACATAGAACATTTACACATAAGGATGACCAATCAGTAGCTCTGATGCTAGGGGTATCGAGGAGCTAATGAAACGCATCACATAATGATGCTCCGAACATAGAACATTTACACATAAGGATGACCAATCAGTAGCTCTGATGCTAGGGGTATCGAGGAGCTAATGTAACGCATCACATAATGATGCTCCGAACATAGAACATTTACACATAAGGATGACCAATCAGTAGCTCTGATGCTAGGGGTATCGAGGAGCTAATGAAACGCATCACATAATGATGCTCCGAACATAGAACATTTACACATAAGGATGACCAATCAGTAGCTCTGATGCTAGGGGTATCGAGGAGCTAATGAAACGCATCACATAATGATGCTCCGAACATAGAACATTTACACATAAGGATGACCAATCAGTAGCTCTTTTGTTTCTTTTAAAAAATCGATTTATGAAGAATTCCCTTACATCTTGCTGCATAAAACATTGATCTTATAGTGTGGGTCCGCCCGGGGGAGATCTCTGTTTGAACGGAATTAAATGTCCACTACAGGAGGATTTGTCAGTTGCCCTTGTAGTCCTTTAAAAGTCTTAAACCAGGAGTTTCTACCTATCTACAAAAAATGTACCTATTTATACAACCTATCATTGGGTCAAATGTTGTCGGACATGTTTCATACCAATTGTTTGGTCGTTCTTTGCAAATGGTTTTGAGTTCGGATTGCTCCGTTTAACTGATCAAGATATAGGGCTCATGGCGGGTGTGACTGGTTGACAGCACAGGGGCTTTCGGCTTCCCGTCTATGTGGAACGGTGTTCCATTGTAGCCTGCGTGTGGTGTTTGTGTCTCTCGGCTGATTCGGTGAGCAGGGGCTTGTTCTGCTTGTGGTCGGTTTTTGGATCGAGGCGGGTTGGTGGTGCGGGGGTTTGGGGGTCGACATTTCGCGGGTTCTGTGGTCGTTGTGGCGGTGTGGTTTGACGGTGCAGCCTGTCGTTGGGTCGGGTGCTGTCTGGCGTGTTTCGTGCCGATTGTTGGGCCGTTCTTGGCACGCTGGTTTTGGCTGCGGGTGGCTCTGTTTGTCTGATCGGGATGTTGGGCTCACGGCAGGTGTGGCCGGTCATCGGGGGATGCTTGCTTCTCTTGGGCACCTGATCTCACCTCTGATGTGTCTAGGGGTCTGTGTTTGCCCAACTATCTATTTTGTATTGCTTATAGGAGTTATGAGATTAATCACTATTCGTTATATTCACCTATCATTAATTCATAATCTTATTCACAAATAATGAGAGGGATTGGGCAGCAGGCATGGCCTATTTTATCCCTCTCCCAAAATCAAGGTCATATACATGTAGATAAATATATACACAAGTCAGGGTATAGAAAATGTATATAAAAGAATAGGCTGAGAAAGAAAGAAAACACACACACTCAGATATATACATACATGAATTATATTTAGTACGGGTTTAGAAATAGGCAAAAAAATTACAAGTAGGATTTTAAGCAAAACGTTTTGTTGCTGCAATGTAAGCATGTGCTGCTTCAAATATTTGACCATTAATATTAAGTCCATCATTGGGACAACCATATACATTTTTGTAACAATAATTCAAGTTCAGGTTGATTATTATCACTACTAGTGATATTTTGTATAACATGAAAAAAGTGTATTTCTAGAAGTTGAATATTTAGAACAGATAAAAAAGTAATGATATGCATCTTCAATAAAATCAGTATAATGTCCACACATAGGAGTATGCGATAAACGTTGATTATACAGATCTAAATTAAAGAGACACTACAGCTCATTTTCCACATTTTAATAAAGTGTTTTTGAAAACACGTATTGATAAAATGATAAATATCATATCGATACTGACAATTTTGAACAATTGGGATGCATCAATTTACTCTCAAATGCGCTTTGAAGATCGTGCGGAATTCAAAGGTTTCTTCATGCTGACTCTTACTTTTGAATGCTTATTTACATCACGTGGTTTTGAATGACAGCAAAAGGTGTTGTGAAGGAAATTATTTGTGAATTCCCCTTCAAAGGGGTCCACACCTTTCAAGTATACGATTATTCCCTGCTCCTTATAATAAATAATTATATAAATCATTGTTTCAACAGAAACCCTTCCATGGTCCAATTGACCGATGTTTTTACAACTAACACCTGTACGTCGTGTTCAGATAAAAATAGCATTTACTTTTAAAACAGTGTCTTCGCGGCTTGTCCCAATGGCAGAGTTAGGGGGGGGCAGGATCCCCCTCCCTCTCGCCACAAATTGTGAGTGAAAATCCAAATTTTGCACCCAGAAAGCCGATTACTTTGGCTAATATTTGATTTTCACACACCCCTTCAGAAATCCTAGATCCACCACTGAGTTACAATCGTTTCTCCTAGGCCTTTGTTTTCCAACAGTCATACTGATCGCAAGGTCAATTTTATTTCACATATGAGTTTTATCTCATTTTATTTTAACTTCTTTTCTCATAGAATCTGTCAAAATTCTGGATCTATCCACTACACTTTCTCTCATGGACGGCATGCTGCACTGTTTACTGTCTATGCGCATGCGTCTGAAGACCGAAAGGAGGAGACTCGATATTGTTTTGTATAGGCCATCAAAAAGTATTAAATTTTACGTTAAAATGAGAATTTTTGACTTTAAATAAGTGTTATTTTCGCAAAGTTCATACATTCAACAATGCAACAAAAATTGAAAAAGCGCTGGGAAAATTGTGATTTCATGATTTTTACGCAAAATGAGCTGTAGTGTCTCTTTAAGATTGCTGGCATTGTTTCTTATTTGACAATGTAATATGTTATACAGGGGCTTGTCTTCCGTATTGCAGAAAATAAAATATACATAAAAATATGATACCTCTTGGAAAAACCTCTTTGAAATCGTTTTGATAAAAATACCAACACGTTTCGGTATAATTAATGAATTGCTTAAATTACACCCCCTGCTAGTAGTATCATATCAATACAACGGTCGAAAGTCGCCATCTTGAAAAAAAAATACCACCATTCAGTTCAACACCCGTTTCTGTACTTTAAAGTAATAATTTATTGGATTATCGTGGCAAAATTCGCTGCAGCGATGATTTTCCTAAATGATGATGTACCTGTCGCCGGTTGACACGCGTTCTATCAAAGGAAAACACCCACGATTTCAACTATTTTTTAGGGCCACCTCGTCAAATCAATCTGAAAAGAACGGAAGTTATGTTACTGCAACCGCTGGCTATAGGGAAAGTAGCAAAAGTGTAAATATTAAAAATCAGCATAAATGTTCAAAATGTCCTCGGCATTCTTAACAGATGTACATGTATGCCCGGTTAAAATCGCCATTATAACATCAAATATGTAGATGAAATATGTTGTAATTTTCATGTAATCTAAATTAATACACCATAAAGTGTAATCTCAATATTTCGAATTTCGGCATTTTCCCTTCAGACGGACGTCGTATTTCATAACTTCCGTTCTTTTCAGATCGATTTGACTTAAGCCACTGAGTAACCGGATATACCATTATGAGGAGTCTGACATATCTTTAATACAATGTATATTCCTATAACGCTAGGCGCTTTGAACCCCTACTTCAGGCCCACCTGGCAATAGTAATTTCGTGAAGAGAATCCTACCCTATCCTTACTATTTTTCAATTATATCCCCTGTGGTTCTAGAGAGAAAATGCAAAAATGTCAAAAGTTTACAATAATAAAGCCGGACATGAGCCGTCCGCTCAAGTGAGAGAAAACCTACAGCTTGAATTTCATTCACAATGTTTTACAAATTATTATTAAAGGCTAATTTGCTGACTGGCGGGATGCGTGAGAGATCAGTGATAGACGGCTAAACGATCTCTGAGCGCATATGTTATTATCCAGATCACCTAGACTCACCTTGAAGAATAACGTAAAATGCATCGTCATAAAGGATTTAGGACGTCTTTGTAAATGCAACCCATTGTAATTGTACTCTAGAAAACCCCACGTAATTAAATGCACCGGGTGCAATGATCTCTCGAATATGCATTATAGGCCGTTGTGAATTAATTTCTATAAACGTGAAACTGACAGCCAATACTTGTAGTAACCCGCTGTCCGGCGTGCACATGCTTTAATTAGGCGATTGTGTCGTCGCTCGACCTGAAATCGTGTCCCCCAGTCCAGCTTTAGAAAATGATACAAATTAAGACGGTGGGGACAAAGTGAGCTCCTCCACCCTGCGCGCTCACTGCAAGTAAGTGACGTCAATAGTTTTTATTCTCCAGGAACAAAACTGCCAAATCATTGACACATGTTAGTAACAGTGGAGAGATGGTTCATTCAACGTGTTCTAGATCAAACATGTTGATGCAGAGATTCTCATTTCAAAAATATACTACATATGTTATCAAAATTCAATGATTGCATTCAATTTCATGATGGGCTGGTAATTGGATAGCCTCATTTATGAAGTTGCCATTTACAATGTCACTTTGACATACCTGTATGTATACTGTGCAGTTTAAATCTGTGTGAATTCTGTCTGCTATATAAACTTGGGTATTCTGATTTGGACGTCTATCGTGTGTACGGAGTCTGTGAACTCTGTAAAATAGCTCTGATGATAACCGATATTAATTTCATTCATCATGACCTTCCCCTGATCTGATTATATCGGAATTAATTGCCGGCGTGACCTTAACTGGCCGGCTGTTATGTTTTACTCACGTGTCTGTCGTTACGACACGTCAGGACACCGATTTTAAATTTGATTTCTAATTTTCGTGATTTGCATATGTGTTTATAAGTACAATGTACGTAACATTATGTGTAGAGCATTTTTTTCCGGGAGGGGGGGGGATCCACTCCATGTAAATTTTGCCAAGGAGCGAAATTCGTACACATACTTTGGGCTAAAACGTTTTATTTTACAATTGAAAATACATAACAACATTTACCAATCTCAGGGGAGGTTCAGTTACATAAGGTGGTAATAACATTAATTTTTTACTGTTCAGATAAGTTTACCAACGTAGACTTTAACATGACAGCTTGGGTTATTTCAATCACATTTAGATAAACTTTATTTGTTTGTGATATCTTAAGATAAGGTACTTTTATAAGTGATTTTGTTAACATATATACAGACTTCTCTATCGTCAGTATATAGATTACATAGTGAGTTACAACAGAAGGTTCGATTCCTGTCGATTGTTTTCCTCCAAAAGTTATTATTTTGATTCAATCAATCTACCTATTTTGTAAGGTTGTTTGAGCTATCGATATTCGTTTTTCTCGGCACAATAGCCGTCTACTACGAAATAATGAAACCTTCTGCAATCACAAGATAATTTTCTCATAAACTTTTAATCTATATATCTATCTATCGACTTGATATTTCTCTTCTTTAGAAATGGAATTTAAAAAAATAGCTCATTTGTGTATCTAAACGGGACGCTTGTCTACTCTGTGTGCTTTCATCGGGAAATTGATGTAATTTCCTTTCTGTTTCCTGTGACTATGCCAAACCCGTGTACCAGTATATAACTGGTAGATCGAATATAATTATGTGTATCTACATCATATTATATAATTCAAGTGGAACTGTGTGGAAGGCATCAACTAATGATAGACAGTGAGAGCAATTAATGATTGCACAGATCAGCTTACAATGCAACCCTTTTGAATTCATTTTTCAAACTATTGGAGATTTCTTATCACTGCACGTGCATTTTATTACATTGGGCATGAGCATTTCAAAGAAAAATGGGGTTTCTTATTTTATTTTATTTTTTTTTTCTGTCATTTCCATGGGGGCGATATGGAAATGGTTGATATTTTCACAATTTCAAAGCATGCACATAGAAATATCAACTGTGTAGCCATATTTTTTTTTTAAAGAAGAAAATGGAATGAATTTAACTAGATCAATACACGAGTATGTAGCACCGTGCTATCGTGACTTGAATGTACCGTGACATTAATGCCATTGATTTGTGTGTAAGAATAACCGCTATACACTAGCATATGTGAACACACGCGGAAAGAAATCATTGACAAAGCTCGCGTCTTACAAACTTCCTTCTAACGTACTGAAATAAAGTACAGTAAACTTAGATGAGTATGTACTTTACCATGCACCTCGTGATATTATAAATCTGATGTGTATCTGTTAATTCTCGGGCCTTCCTATCGCCGATCGTTGTGTACTGGATGCAACTCACTTGTCGATATCTTCAGTGGCTATATAAAACACGCGTCTGATCCTAATGTAAAACTCTCCTAACCAGCCGATACCACAGCCCTGTAAGTATACATGTTTTACTAAATTTTAAGTAATGCATGCCTGTAGAATCAAGGCAACCTACAGTACAAGGAAATGACTATATGAGCTGTATGTGCAATTGGACGTTCAAAAATTTAAATGTGTTCACACGGGAGATGCAACGAAACATTTTGGGAGATAATGAGTAACGACAGTCCATGATATTTCTTTAGTAGCTTCTGTGTATTCGTTCATGGTTTCTTCATTGATAAATCAATTCTATTGCAAAATCGATTTTATGCTTTCGTAGAGCATTCACCCACTGTCCAGGTTTATGAAGCTGCTTGCAAGGAGTAGATTTTATTTTCCACAGAATACAGTGTGTGTGTGTGTGCGGCAAATAACAGTAAGTGTCTATATGGTTGCTAGAAGGATTCGATTTTCAACCTTTCACGATTTAGAATATACGGTAAAAACCCAATAAACCTTATGGTTTGCATTAATCTGTAATAGACTAATAATATTCTATCCGGCTAGTGGTTAAAGTGCTCGCTTCGCATCCGATAGATGCGGAGTTCGGTTCTCAAGCCTGGTGGCCGCCTCAAACTTGAAACATTTCTCAGGTGTGACAGTCAAGGGCGTTTTAAAAAGGTGAATATAACGAACAGTGATCAATCTCATAACTCTTATAAAGAATACACAAATTAAAGAGTTGGCCAAACACGGACCCCTGGACATACCAAAGGTGAACTTAAAAACGGAGGTCATAGTAGGAGTTCATACGATAAGCAATCACTACGACGACCTTGAATGTCATACATAGGTCAAAATGTATTGCATTTCATTTATAAAGCATCGTAAAGGACGTAAAACAACAATTTAAAAACATACTAATTGTTGTTTTTAATAACGTAACTAGCAATGTCGCCGTAAACTTTGCGTTATCAAAATAGTCAAGCACTGCTGGCAACGCTATTTTACGTTATCAAAATAGTCAAGCACTGCTGGCAACGCTATTTTACGTTATCAAAATAGTCAAGCACTGCTGGCAACGCTATTTTACGTTATCAAAATAGTCAAGCACTGCTGGCAACGCTATTTTACGTTATCAAACTAGTCAAGCACTGCTGGCAACGCTATTTTACGTTATCAAAATAGTCAAGCACTGCTGGCAACGCTATTCTACGTTATCAATATAGTCAAACATTGCTGGCAACTCTATTTTACGTTATCAAATTAGTCAAACATTGCTGGCACCGCTATTTTCCGTTATCAAAATAGTCAAGCACTGCTGGTAACGCTATTTTACGTTGTTAGAATAGTCAAGTACTGCTGACAACGCTATTTTACGTTATTGAAATAGTCAAACACTGCTGGCAACGCTATTTTACGTTATCAAAATAGTTAAACTCTGCTGGCAACGTGTTGCTATCGTGGTGTAATGCAACTCTTGTTGTATCTCGAAAAAATCTCGAATGGGACGTAAAACAGAAATCAAGCAACAAACATCCAGACAAAATTAGGACCCTGCACTTTGAACGAAGCCGTTGTTGAATTTATACATTACAGGTCTAGTGGTATTTGATTATGTACATGTATGTGTGTACAATGTATGTATATATGTAAAATTTATACGGTACCAATTTATATATATATATATATATATATATATATATATATATATATATATATATACCGATATTAAGTTTTGACAATGTCTATGGATGTACCAAAGCCCGCCTCATCAGAGGTCCACCTACAAGTTCAAATAAATATTTCATCCATTCTAGATTTCAGCTTTGAACTTATCAGAACACCGAAGTTCCCGTCTTTACTGTATGCAACAATAGAAGCTGTCGTGAGTAGTTCATACTACTTTATTTCAAACCCCCGAAGTCCCGTGGGGATCCGGGTCAGAATAGGTCCTCAGTACCCCTTGCGTGTCGTAAGAGGCGACTAAATGGGACAGTTCTTCGGATGAGACCGCAAAAAACCGAGGTCCCACGGCACAGGTGTGATACGATAAAGATCCCTCCCTGCTCAAAAGCCATAAGCGCCGAGCCAATCTGATTAAAACCAGATCCTGAGATCCGCTCACTTAGATCGCTACACTAGTGATCTAAGTGAGCGGATCTCAGGATCTAGTTTCAATCAGATTGGCGCCGAGCATACACCTAAATTTTGCAGCCCTTCACCAGCAATGGTGAAGTCTCCATATAATAGAAAAATTCTCGAGAGGGACGTTAAACATTATACAACCAAACAAACCTCTAAAACATGTGTTAAACTTGATGGTGACTAGTATATTGGGTAATGTGTTAATCATAACTACTTTTTCCGCATTTCCAAGATTTCTGTGTCTATCAGCTAACATAGTCTCTTCTATACTAGGTTTAGTTTCAGATTCCTGATCCCACTCTGGTGTGTCCAGGGGTCCATGTTTACCCAACTCTTACTGTTGTATCCCTTACGAGAGTTATAAGATTGATCACTGTTCGTTATTTTCACCCTCTCCTTGTACCCTCATATACTTTTGAGAACCTGTCCCTTCTGTAAACGGTAGTGTCTGAGGTGGTCGCTCATTGGCGTGTAAGAGATTTCTTTGGTGAATCTTAACAAATTGTGGCAAGATTTGCCATGATCAAAATATTGTAAGATCCGATGAATGATATGAATCCGTCATCTTTAAATCCACTATGAAGAAATTAGAGATTATATCATCAGTGATGTCCTTTTTACGTGTGTTGGCGATTACAGGTAGTGGACGAGTTCACATTGCAGCACCTATTATTTGTTTGTATTACTAGTATGTTTAGCTCTTCTGAGCTGAAGGCTCAAAGAGCTAATCATATGGCCATATGTCTGGCGTGGTGTGCGTCAACTTTTTGGGAAAAGGGCTATATCTCAAGAACCCATTGGCCAATTTTTGTCAAATTTGTCACAGGGTATCCTTGGCCCAAGGGCTTTCATTGGTACTTAAACTAGTGTTGTGACCTTTTAACAAGGGGAGATAATTAGGAAAATGCAAAGAAAAGTAGTGGTTGCTAAAAAAAAAATCTTCGTCTCAAGAACCACTGGGCAAATTATCACCAAACTTATGCATAAGGATGAGGATAGGTTGTAGATGAAAAGTTGTTCAAGGCATCATCCTGGGGCAAAGGGTGTGGTCTCAAGGTCACTTCAAAGTTGACCTTAAATTTTGTTTTGTTAAAACTTTGATATTTTGCTTAGTATAAGGACTAGGATCATCAAATGTTGTCAGTTGATGCATCTCAGGACCTAATATGTTGTCTCAAAAGTAGGTCATGGTGACCTACTTTTGAATTTCGCAGGTAATTATTATTAAATGGATTTTGATGCATATCTTGAACACTTTTGAGCCTATGATTATCAAAAGTTGTCAGTTGATGGATCATGGGACCTTGGACTGCGTCATGTGAAAAGTATGTCACCATGACCTACTTTCTGAATTTTATGGCTAATCATTTATGAATACATTTTAGGTTGTTATTTCAGATACCGAGAGGTTTAGAATAATCAAACCTTGTAAGTTGATAGGTCTAGAGGCCTCGAAACATATTTATAAAAAAAAAAAAGTAAGTAGGTCACAGTGACCTACTTTTTTTAATTTTGCAGACATTCAAATTTCACATTTTCAATTTTAAAAGCATATTTTGGACACTATGAAAGCTAGGATCATCAAACTTTGTCAGTTGATGCATCTTGAGACTTCATGGGTGTTTTTTTTTTTTTTTTACCAAAACGTAGGTCACCGTGACCAACGTTTGGAATTTGACGGCTATATTTGAATATTTCAAATACTATTTGACTTACAATCATCAAACTTTGTCAGTTGATGGGTCTTGAGTCTTCAGAGTGTGTCGACAAAACGTAGGTCACTGTAATCTACTTTTGGAATTTGACGTTTATATCTGAATATTTCAGATACTATTTGACTTCAATCATCAAACTTTATCAGTTGATGCATCTTGAGTCTTTGGAGTATGTCAACCAAAAAGTATGTCACTGTGGCCTTCTTTTGGAATTTGACGGCTATATTTGAATGTAAAACTTATACGGTACCAATTTTGATGAACCAGATGCGCATTTCGACAAATAGTCTCTTCAGTGATGCTCAACCGAAATGTTTGAAATCCGAAATAACTATGAAGTTTTAGAGCTAAATATAGCCAAAAACAGCGTGCCAAAAAGGTGGAGTGACTTGTCAGTTGATGCATCTTGAGTCTTCAGTGTGTCGACCAACAGTAGGTCACCGTGACATACTTTTGGACAGTTACATTTAAATTTTCAAGTACTATTTGACTTAATATCATCAAACTTTGTTAATTGATGAATCTTGGTTAGTGAGAATTTTTGCTTGTTCTACAATGTATCAGAATAGCGATTCTAGGCCCATGGGCTTTTTGTTAAGAATTAAATTCGAAGTAATCATTCTCAAGTATATATCTGAAAATGTCTTGGATAAAATCAGATTTACTGGGTTGAAGAATACATAATGGCCTATATTTTTGCAGTTACTCCCCTTACACCGGAAGTTGGGGGAGCGCTTACGATTGCGGTCCTAAGCTTCACTTAAATAGTATTAACAAATAGTGTATGGTAAAGCTTACATGTACGTTACCAAATTCTTTATTATGCTGAAGTTTAACAGAGTGTATTATATCTATGACACAAACACAAACAAGGTTTAATTTCTTCGATTTTATGGAGAAAAGTTTTTGAAATATGCACTTCGTCAAATTTATTTCTAGAGTTAGGGGAGGGGGAATGTTATATGCATATTTGACGTTGTTTCTGTCCAAGTTCTAATGCAATTAATACCGAGAATTTCAGTAGTAATCTGTTTTAAAAACAACAAACACTTAGAATTGAAAGCATGTGATACAATCAGGCACTTTGCATCGTTTAAAGGGGGGGGGGGGGTGTGTGACTTCATAATATTGCTCTAGAATTCTTGACATGTAATTTATTTTTAAAAAATCCAAAGTTCGAGAGGCAAGACGGCAAGGGTTGATCTTTCACTCCCATTCTTTGGTAAAATTTTGCTTTTCCATTGTACAATCCACAATGCTGGTGGGGTTTTTTTTAAGAGGGGAGGGGGTGGGGGCTTGCAGTTTATCGTTAGATCGAACTTTGCATGTCAGTACAAAACTGTAATAATAAAAGGGGACAGAATCATTGTTGCTTTGTGCCTGATAATTGTTTTTGTGCTCATTTGAGTAATTGAAGTGCAAGAAGAGCTGTAAGTTGTATGATTTACACAAAATTTAACTTTCAAAAAATTGAATCACACACACTACATCGTTTAAAAAGAGGGGGGGGGGATGATTTCATGATATTGCCCTACAATTCTTGACAAGTAAATTTTAAAGAAATATATGTTCTATTTATTGCCACTTGATGTACATCTAGCAACAAGCAGTTTTGTTCAATGTGAAATGATAAATTGCTAACGGACATGTATGTGTTGGTTACACATGTGTTTACAGGCATATCTTATTGTATGTGTTTTGGTCGTCAAAAATATTGATAAAATTACTAATGAAGAATCGCTGATAAACTAAAGACACCCCAATTCTGATCTAAAGAAGTCGAGGACTAGTTAATATTTACATACTTTCTTACATCATTACCATACATTGCTTGCGAGGAAACCGGGCACACAATCTAGTAAATGTAGGCCTAATCAGTAACTAAACTATTATCGTTCAGTTATACTTTTTTTTAAGTCATTACACTTAATTCTTAGAAAACTTTCTTAACTAGCAATTGATTGCAATCAAAAATTGTAAAGTTTCCATTTATTTCTTATATGAGGACCGCAATATGCTGCGCGCCATCTGTAATCATGGGGAAATAACTCGCATAGCATTGTGAAAAATGTAAGCCATTGTATGGTGCATAGATTTTTTAACTAATTGCAATAAATCTGCTTAATACCGTGTTGGTGCATAGCTGTGTACTCCCCTTTCCTTCATACGACAATCTACTTCACGTACATGTAGATGTTTATCGATCTCCTGGCTACTAGTGTACACTATTTTAGCTGGTCACATGGGTAGGGACTTGGTCCTGTATTGGGGTTAAACTCGTTCCCCGTGTGAGATTTCTTCTTCCTAACAGAAGGATGAATTGCCCTTCATCCCATGGGGATCTGGGTCAGAGTAGGTCCTGTGCTCTTTGCTTTAAGAGGCGACTAAACAGGGCCGTCCTTAGGATGAGACCGCAAACACCGAGGCCCCGTGTCACAGCAGGTGTGGCATGATAAAGATCCCTTCGTGCTCAAAGGCCGTAAGCACCGAGCATAGACCTAAATTCTTCAGCCCTTCACCGTAATGGTGACGTCTCCATGAGTGAAAAATTCTCGAGTTGTAAGTTAAACAACATTCAATTAATTTTCTTAAATGAAGGGAAATTATGGTAAGGACTTGTCTACATCTTTTAGGGCGGTGCAACCCCTTCTGGAACTTTGTAACTAAACTCAGCTTAGTGTTGTACTGTGGTCCAAGTCTGCTGTAGCAGATTCCTGCGCATTATCCTTCTCGTGAAGAAAACTACGATGACTGGTAGATTCTGCCCCAAACCTCAAACAAATTAGTTTTGTTTCACCGAACCCCCAAATTTGTCACCCGGATATATTAACCTAAAAGGAAAAGGAAAACAAGCGCCCAAAACGTTGTCTTTCAGGAGTGACAATAATATGATCTCCTAAAATAGAACCATTCAACATGAAAAATTGCAAACCCTACTTGCCACTATCCTTACATGGGTTTTTTTTTCCGGAGAAGGTCAAATATTCGATCTTTTCTACGAAATCCGATACAACTTTGATTGATATAGATTGTTTGTGGAAAACCAGTAAAGTACAAGTGTACGATGGTCTCTCTTCAACCGGTACTGTTGTAGACAGGTTCGTCTCAATATATGAGTACAAACCCTCGATGGGACGTGAAACGAACGATAGATAGGATGTATTATTATATGGTGCAGGGCATGTTTCTGTTTGCCCGTCCTTATACCAGCATCTTGTGGGGCAGACATACATGTAACAGTGCTGAAGCTGTAACTAACAACACTAGGATCTTCAAATGTTGAGAGATTAGAGAAAAATCAGATAGAAAAGCGAAAGCGTGTACATGCAAAGTACTTTGCATATTTTATGTGATACAACAGATGGACATTCATCAGAAAACATACAGTATATAGTAAACGTGTAGGCACAAAACCAGAGAGAAATGATACTGATGAGGCCGGGATAATTTAAACTTCATACACATATTCAACCTTCGCAGATGTTTTGTATTATAATTGGTACAGTGCAGTTATATATGTTTGTTGTCTGCCTATTGATCCATCAAAACCTAGTGAAAAGGATAAAAAGTACTAATACGGCTATAATGAGCAAAGCTAGTATACATGTGTCCCATGAAAAGAGGAAAATGCCCATTAGTTTTCAAGGTCATACTTTCATGAATAAACAGCACTACAGTTGTAATATCAAATCTAGTGTTTATGTTTTCAAGTCTAGTGTTTATGTTTTCAAGTCTAGTGTTTATGTTTTCAAGTCTAGTGTTTATGTTTTCAAGTCTAGTGTTTATGTTTTCAAGTCTAGTGTTTATGTTTTCAAGTCTAGTGTTTATGTTTTCAAGGTCTATTTTCATAAACAATAATTTGCTTCTCAAATTATACTTCATTACAGTTAAATATTTCCTACAATTTGATATATAACAAATTCATCTTAGAACTAACACTTTATTAATACTCTCCGATATTGAAGAAAGCTGTCAGAGCCTTTTGAAGTCAAAGAATGATTTGTTTGGATGTCAATTCATTTTTTATTACTATGTGTTAATGGGCAGTCGTGTTTAGCAGCTTCCTTGTTTCATGCTAATATAAAATTGCTGTTTAAGTTATTTTTGCCTTTGAAATCTTTAATTCATAAGAAGTCAGGTACAAACTTAACTACAAAGAGTGAATGCATGCTGTTTGAGTGATCATGAGGATTACGAATTAGCGAACCGAAATACAACTCTTGTCTTGCTAGTCCAAAATCTGTCCTAGAAAGTCGGGGGACTGTCACTCGAGAACTGGCAATTTTTTATTAGAAGTCGATGTGTAAAGAAACGATAAGTATTTGAATAAACAACCAGAAATACAGACTAGGTAGAATCACTCCTGATAATATTATTGATATAAAATGGGCTTAGTTCTAGGTGTTGGAAATGTCAGCATCAAGGATGTAAAAACAGAACTTCAAACAATTTAAAGGAGACTGGCCGTACGAGTGCCCTGTACAGCGGATGTAGACCAACATATTTAATTGGGAAGCCGATGGTTTACAAGTCTCTATGTTTTATTACAATTAATAAGTCCGTACATTAAAAAAAAACAAAAAAAAACAAATGAACATAAAAACTTTAAGTCTACATCGTAGGCTATAATCACCTTTGTTATTTCTTGATGTTATGCAAAATTGCACGTCTTATTTCATTATTATTACACGTAAGAGGTAAGGTATTTTTGGAAAAACAAATCCTAATATAGTTGCCTAAGCAATCACGCACAACTCGTCATACATGTAGAAAACACTTAAAAATTAGACATCTAGAAACATCAAATGAATATATCTTTTAACTGAAATCGTGTGCAAACATGAACTTTCTTTAAAAGTGCACCCCTTGTGAAAAGCAAGATGCTTGTGTTTAAAAGGTAAATATTAATAAATTTTCTCCATTTACAAGGTCAAAAGTTGAGCGATCTGTTCATCTGCTCGTATTTGATTTGCAACTTTCTTTCGTTTTTGTCACACTCGTTAGCGACTACCGTGAAAGATTTTATATTTATTTAAGGTCGCCATCTACAGTAATTTTGTCCTAAATAAAGAAGAACAAATTTACACTGTATTTTGTTAGCCGACACAGATATGACGTGAGAATTTCTCATTAGAGAAACTCAATTTCACAACGGTTAAAATTAGCAATCTGTTTCTCAAGTGCCTTGTCCGTCCTGGGCATAGGTTGACCCAGTGACACAGTGGTCGTGTTAGTGACCTAGTGGTGTTCCATTTTAGTCTCTTTCTATTCAACTGAATTATGCTGATGAATAGATAAATTAATTTTGGTCATTCAAACTTTTGTTTTGAAATGTTGGCACACGTTAATCCAGTGGTCATTTGAAGGACATTGTGATTTAAACTGGACATGTCACTGTGTTGTCTTAAAGTACTTTTTTTTTTACTTTTGAGAACAAAACCAATTCCAATTTAGAAAGAGTATACAAGTAGATAGGAATATATTTTGTGGTAGACAGTTTTTTGTATCAAAATGAAAGTAAACCTATATAATTTTCTCATTTCTATTTCCTTTGAAATTATTATCGTCCATAGTTTCATGCTTTATCTTAGCCTCTGTGTCAAGAAATGGCAACTTTGTTGAAATTTCTAAAACTACATTCAAAAATATAAACTCCTAAACTGTTCTTCAATTCTTCAAATTACTATTGAGGATGGGGTTGTTTTTTTTTTTACATGTTATATTGATGTTTTCCGCCACACTCAACAATTTTTTATCTACCTGGTGGGGCCCAGTTTTTATTGGTGGAAGAGATAACCCAGATAAAATGTACCTGGGAAGAGACCACCGACCTTCCGAAAGTAAACTAGGGAACTTTCTCACTTACGACCGTGTGATTTTGAGCGCGATGCTCTAACCACTCGGCCACGGAGGCCCCTTACATGTTAAAAGTGTGAAAACGTTCTCATTTATTTCCAGCCAATTCATATGAAACCCTTTTTTTCTAAATTTGTATTGTGGGAATTAAGATATGAGCGGGCATTGATTTAGTTTAATGATTAATTTGTATTGTGGGAATTAAGATAGTGGGCATTGATTTAGTTTAATGATTAATTTGTGTTGTGGGAATTAAGATATGAGTGGGCATTGATTTAGTTTAATGATTAATTTGTATTTCATATTGCTTATGGAGTGCCGACAGAAAGAATTTGTTATTGTGAATAAATCAACATAAGATTTTACGTGCGAAAAGGTCAACCTTAACACACTATATCGTAATGAAAAACACCATAACTCTTACATTATAACAGTCTATTGCCGTGTTGAAATTAAACATTATTAATATTCTTTGAAAAGAATTGAGAGTACTATACAACTTAGGTTTAACCTTTTTTAATAAGTGAATTTAGATTTAGGCCACGCCTACACTCCAACATGTAAGGTGACTTCACCGGCGGATTAAGGGGGACCCCTTAAAATTTTCAAAGTTTAATGCAATTATGTGTCTTTCATCAGAACGCAATTTAATTCATTTTTTTTTTTTTTTGAGTACGTGTTAATAAAAACATAAATAATGTAGATTCAGTTCATTAAAATATCACGTTGGGTTTTGTTTTTTTTTTGGTTTTTCTTTTTTTTTTTTGGTTTTTTTAAAAGAAATATCAAAACATGTTTTCGTCAAACCGTAATTGCGTTTATAATATGCTGGTGTACGTTTCAGCTGGACATATTCTTATTTCAAGAAATCCTGGCGGAATTAAATCATGTCAAAACGTGTACAGTTTTGTGGTGTAAAGTTATAAAGTATAGTAATTATGTATTGAAAACAAGTGCTATTGAAAATTTCATAAGACTATTGTAATTTGTATTTATATCTTTTCTGCAATGTAATGCTTTGTGTCAGTGCTACTGTACTACTGATGGTACTGTTTGTATTGATATGAGCAATAAACTAAGAATTAAAAAAAAAATGAAAAGAAGAAGTAGAAACCCTGGCAAATTGTACTTGATGACTGCATAAACATTTTCTGTGTAAGAAATATGTTCATGTTAATTGCTAACTACAGTTAGCTCTTCCCATTCCTGCAGTGGTTTGTCTTGGCTGGGTTTTTTTTTTTTTTTTTTTTTGGTGTGTGTGGTTGGTTTTTTTTTTTTTTTCGTCTGAAGAATCTATGCAGGTGTCAATTGGTGTCTCCTATCAACGATTTTAAGAAAATGGAATCTTCGGGATCGCAGTCCCGTATTGACGACCCCTTGTTCCATGACAGTTATGTCTGCTCACTGCGAGGTGACAGAAAGTAATTATCCAGTAATGGTATATATCATATTTTCTTATTTGTGATATATTCCTACAAGTGAATATTTCAATAAAGTGTGTTTATAACGTACATGTATGTGTACTAAAGCTACTACAATTACTAAACCAGATTTCGTTATCAAAATACTGTAAAACACGGGAGCTGGGAGAGGGGGGCATTACCCCCAGGGTGAACATTAGGATCGACTTTGCCTTGGACCCTTTATTGGCCACTCGGAGCCCATAAGCGGGCCCTAGACCACCTGCCTCTCGGATATTTCACACCCCTAGACTAAAATTTAATCAATGATCCTCCCATGGAAATCGATCAAGAACCAACGATTCATTGCCTTCTCAGTAAAATAAGCAAACTGAAGTTCATTATATGCATGTTTCTGTAATATGTGGACGTGTTTGAGCCAGTTAATATGTTCACCACAACTTGATTCAAAATTGTAATATTTATTCACCGGTACCATAGAAAATAACCACACACTTTATCAACTGAAATGTCCACATCTGTACAAGAAAGCCTTCAAGTGTAACACTTGGAGAATTATTAGGAACGATAGGCAGATTACTTCGAAGATCTCTAAACTTCGTATTACTTGTCGTGTCTTTCTGCTGTAAATCATTAATTTTAAATATTATTTTGAAAACGCCCTCCAGCGCCAGTCTCACTCCGGGTTTCTGTTCTGACGGCTGAATTTATTGTTGAACTCGTATTGCAAGTGCCTAGAGCACCCATTAACACGGCATAAGTACTGATTATTGTACAAAAAAGTATTGCGTTGTTTTAGAGGAATCAGAAAATGCACCATACCAGGAGCAGGCGAGATTCTGCACTTCCTGCACTCGTCCACCACACTGAAGTAGAGATTTGTCTTGCAGAAATGCACTCCATGGATTTAGAAATATAAATTGTCAGACAAGGGTTACCATCCTTGGTCTCTCTAAGGTGGCAGGGGACAGTTTCCTTGGTTCTGAAACATGTGGATAGGGGGTATACATCAAATTCAGATTATGACAGACTAATGAAAAATCACATTTCCCTTTTATGTCAATACTTGTATTTCATATTGGTGTAGTTAATAAATTATGACTCTAAATTACATGTAATCTATAAATACTGATGCTGGTGCACAAAACATGCTCTGAGCAGGTTCCCTTTTTTTGCTTTGATTTTCTCTCATTTGGGCTAATCCGCACCACCCCCACACCATAACAGTACCAAACATGGGAATTTAGACACTGTGCACAATCAAGAACCATATCTGCCCTTCTCAAAAATCTACCTTTCATATGGGGCCATCCATCTTCCGTCTCAGCTACAGACCTTTTGCTGGACCCTCCATGTTTTCACCGGAATTTCTTCAGCAACTGACCACGTGTCTTAGTTTCTTATTTGCACCCATCTATATGCTAGGAATCATGGTGACACCTACATGTTGTATATCAACATTTTTACTAAGCACTCAGCTACATTTGACATGCATCCCAAAATTATTCTATACATTTTTACACATGTAATATCACTTCAAAGGGTATTTCCATTTTTTTTAAAAAAGTTGTAATATCACTTCAGATATGGGGTATCCGGGCCTATAGTGCGAAACTGTCCCCTGCTACCTAAGTGTAGTTTATTTTTGGAAACACACAGGGAAGATGTGACTCATTCCAGGAACCAGTCGATCTGACATTAATATGCAAATGCAGTGATGACATTTAACAAAACCGCTGTTTAAATTTATAGACATATCTTGCATATGAAATGACTGTATTTGTTTAGTATTAATTCATCAGTATAATTGATTGATTGAGTCATTAGAATTTTGGAAGGTTTGTTTGAAAAATTCATTAATGGAAAAGACCACATGCTTCAGGCATAAATACCGATGGACTTGTAACGTTTAATTCAAATTGTAATTTATACAAATGGTTTGGCGTTTTTATGCAATCTCCAGGTTTTCAAAACATAGATTTGTTCTTTATTTCAGATATCTAATATCAGTATCATATCCAGAACAGAATTTCTTTTCAGGCTTTTCAATTCAGTACAATTTGATGATTAATTTAAGATTCAAAATGAATCCTAGCAGTACCTTCAATCTTTTATGGTTCGCAAAAACCCAGTTCAAAATGTTGAAAGCCTGAAAGGTAAAATTTGAGGTTACCTGGGTGAATATTGATTTATATACATTACAGGTGGTAGAGTAAGGTGGTCCGTGATTTCTGTGAAAAGTCATAGCGAACGTCACCATCAATTATCAGTTGATACAGTGTTGTAAACACAGTATATAGAATGATATTAGAATTTGATTTTATCGGAATCCAACTTCACAGACATACACATTTCGTATGAAGTGAGGGGAAATCTGAAGATACATTTTGGTTGCTATGACAAACTTCAAAGATATATGGATTGCATGTTGATTGATAAGCAGATATTCATTGCATAATGTCAAGCTGTGAGGAGATCATTCGCCTGGCGGTGTCCTTGTTGAAATTGTGAATTTCATGACACACTGGATCAAGGGGTCCGGGTTCCAGGGCGGGGTTATAATCTTTGAAAGTCTTCTTTATGATTAACTTTGAGGTGTACATGTATACCGAAATGTTTGTTAGACATGTAGTCAAGAGTTTTACACCAAACATTAAGTTCTGTATCGCGCTGCTATGGCAATGACACGCGCTGAACTGAGTCTGATGTTCTACGCTATCATTGTTAATAGCAGGATCTGTGTTCCTAACGATATTAAGAACCTCGGTTACGTCGCTACGCTCCTTGTATACCTCGAACGCCATTTTGCAACTCCTACTGCAGTTCCCTCTGCATTTTAGTCCCAATGATTTGTAGTAGAAATACAAATAAATCAATCTCTTGATACTAAAATCTTTCCTTATCGTTAAAAAGCTGGTGTTTAAACAGTTAAATTCCTAATATCCGTTGGAAATATTGATATTGAATGCATTTACATGTAATTCCAATGGAATCGATGTACAGGATTTGTGGTGATTTGACGTAAATATAATTTTTGGCAATGGTTTCTCAGAAAATGATAGTACAGCTCTATGTACATGTACTTCAGAAGCATATCTTATATATTTTTTTAAAATTAGAAGTTTTTCAAATATGCCATGCGTACAAGAAATTCAAATATATATCTCCTAAATCTGCTAGACTCCATATTCGTTTTGTAACTTTTTTTATGTTCCACTTTTAATCGCCTTCACCTTGTATATTGGTTTTCCTTTCGTTTTCGAAATATTGATGATTGATCATCAGTGCCAATGCCTTGTCACAAATGTGATTAGGGTTAGATTAAATTTGAAACATGAATTAGTGATCCTCTTATGGAAGTGGAATAAGTCGGAAGTTTTATTTCACAAGAAACTTCCGGGGGAGCCCCTCCCCCCTCACCTGGGCAGCGCCAAGGATATTTACAATGGATGCTAAATGTTATGCTGTAATGTAAATAAGGTAAACGAAACAAGTACATAAAAAAACACATATACATAATATAGAATAAAAGTGCTTCCGCAGAACCTATCGATGGCTGAAGTATATCCGTGGTCCATCTAATGCAATGTTGTACTGTAAATATCCACTGATTATAAGACCATTAACTGCAAAAATTCAAGGATGACAGTGGGAGTACATGATTGGTTTGACAGTTCGGTGACTGGGTAGTTTCTCTCACCAGAAACGGGTCTTAAACTCGTGGTACTCAGACTGGTCATTGAACTTCCACATCTAACGTCAACACGCGGGTATCTAATTCCTGGTCATCTAACGTCAACACGCGGGTATCTAATTCCTGATCATCTAACGTCAACACGCGGGTATCTAATTCCTGATCATCTAACGTCAACACGCGGGTATCTAATTCCTGGTCATCTAACGTCAACACGCGGGTATCTAATTCCTGATCATCTAACGTCAACACGCGGGTATCTAATTCCTGATCATCTAACGTCAACACGCGGGTATCTAATTCCTGATCATCTAACGTCAACACGCGGGTATCTAATTCCTGATCATCTAACGTCAACACGCGGGTATCTAATTCCTGGTCATCTAACGTCAACACGCGGGTATCTAATTCCTGATCATCTAACGTCAACACGCGGGTATCTAATTCCTGATCATCTAACGTCAACACGCGGGTATCTAATTCCTGATCATCTAACGTCAACACGCGGGTATCTAATTCCTGATCATCTAACGTCAACACGCGGGTATCTAATTCCTGGTCATCTAACGTCAACACGCGGGTATCTAATTCCTAGTCATCTAACGTCAACACAAGGATATCTAATTCCTGGTCATCTAACGTCAACACGCGGGTATCTAATTCCTGATCATCTAACGTCAACACGCGGGTATCTAATTCCTGGTCATCTAACGTCAACACGCGGGTATCTAATTCCTAGTCATCTAACGTCAACACAAGGATATCTAATTCCTGGTCATCTAACGTCAACACGCGGGTATCTAATTCCTAGTCATCTAACGTCAACACTCGGGTATCTAATTCCTGGTCATCTAACGTCAACACGCGGGTATCTAATTCCTGGTCATCTAACGTCAACTGGCGATGGCGGGTATCTAATTCCTAGTCATCTAACATCAACACGCGGGTATCTAATTCCTAGTCATCTAACGTAAATACGCGGGTATCTAATTCCTAGTCATCTAACGTCAACTGGCGGTGGCGGGTATCTAATTCCTAGTCATCTAACATCAACACGCGGGTATCTAATTCCTAGTCATCTAACGTCAACACGCGGGTATCTAATTCCTGGTCACCTAACGTCGACACGCGGGTATTTAATTCCTGATCATCTAACGTCAACATGCGGGTATCTAATTCCTAGTCATCTAACATCAACACACGGATATCTAATCCTGGTCATCTAACGTCAACACGCGGGTATTTAATTCCTAGTCATCTAACGTCAACACGAGGGTATCTAATTCCTAGTCATCTAACATCAACACGCGGGTATCTAATTCCTGATCATCTGACGTCAACACGCGGGTATCTAATTCCTGGTCATCTAACGTCAACACGCGGGTTATCTAATTCCTGGTCATCTAACGTCAACACGCGGATATCTAATTCCTGGTCATCTAACGTCAACACGCGGATATCTAATTCCTGGTCATCTAACGTCAGCACGCGGGTATCTAATTCCTGATCATCTGACGTCAACACGCGGATATCTAATTCCTAGTCATCTAACGTCAACACGCGGCTCTCTAATTCCTGATCATCTAACGTCAGCACGCGGGTATCTAATTCCTGGTCATCTAACATCAACACGCGGGTATCTAATTCCTAGTCATCTAACATCAACACGCGGGTATTTAATTCCTAGTCATCTAACGTCAACACGCGGATATCTAATTCCTGGTCATCTAACGTCAACACACAGGTATCTAATTCCTAGTCATCTAACGTAAATACGCGGGTATCTAATTCCTGGTCATCTAACGTCAACACGCGGATATCTAATTCCTGGTCATCTAACGTCAACACGCGGATATCTAATTCCTGGTCATCTAACGTCAACACGCGGATATCTAATTCCTGATCATCTAACGTCAGCACACGGGTATCTAATTCCTAGTCATCTAACATCAACACGCGGGTATCTCATTCCTAGTCATCTAACATCAACACGCGGGTATCTAATTCCTGGTCACCTAACGTCAACACGCGCGCGGCTCTCTAATTCCTGGTATTTCTCTAATCCCTGGTCAGTGAACGTTAACACGCCGTAGCTGATATATGGGATATGTTTATCGTCAGCTCTTGCTGGGTGCCCAAATGACGGACTTTTAACCGAACCTCGCGTCCCAGTGAGAATACCAGAGGTGCCTAGAAAGATTTCGTTTGCTTTCAAATGGAACCAAAAGAATCCTAGTAAGTTCTACATTGATGGGTGAAGGGCTTTGAACGTCCAGAAACCGGACGATTGTCTGGCTGTCATCGTTCCCTTGGTCGGATTGCTGAGGTGCTGTTTAGCGAGAATGAAACCTGCTAATTTCTGACGAGACAGAAAGAAAGAGAGAACGAGAGATATAGGTCTTATTTACTATACGAATTTTGTATAATTCATCAACCTGGAAAACGGAAAAAATCGTGCAATTACTAAATCGTAAAGAATGAAGGCATGCGACAGAGAGTACATCAATCCGTAAACACTCGTTTATAATGTTTTATCTGGTTTAATGACATTGAAAATATTTTAAGACTAGATACAGGAAATCAACATCTAAACCATTGTAATTAACAGGGCTGGACAAGATCAAGGTGTGTTTACATCTCTTTTCGGAATCGTGTGAAAGGAGACCCTGGCCGGGCGGGGGTTGAATAGGGACAAGAACCACTACCGCGCAGGTTGTTAGAACTTGGATGACTATCAACGTGAAATTGATGTTTGCAATCAAGATCCGAGATTGATGTTTAATTTTGACTCGCTCCTGTCTATCTACGCATATCTCGGTTTCATTTTGTGACAACCTGTCGGCAATCTGACACATCCAGTGACTGTATTAGGTACATTCAATTTAATTCACACAAATTCTAAAACATTTATGATTTAAACTTTATGGTTTGCCCGGTATAGCTAAGACAAGATACCATGCTACATAACGGTTTCATATATGTGTGCATAGACAGTGATTGTATTTCGTCTATCTATGTTAGGTAGTTTTATTTTACACGTTTAAAAAATGTATTTATAAAGTATCACTTTATATATAATTTTTTCCTCTATAGCACAATATGAAATTGAATTAAGGATAGGGGAATGGAGAGGGCTAAATATAGACTGTACCTGCTGCCCAATCCCACTTACTTATTGTGTGAATATAAATAATGTTTAAATTAAATAGCGTAATGTCTTAGTAAATGAAAAAAATCTTTCATCGTAGATGACTTAGCTTTTAGAATGTAGATGAAATTATTTGTTGTACCTGTTCATAATTAGAAAGTAACTCTGAAAGATGTTTAACCAAACTAATATTTAAATCAACGTTAATTTATACCAGTCCGTAGGTGGTTAAAACACACACACAGAGGAACAAGGAGATAGTTACTGTATATATGTGTATACAGTGTATATGTAAGACAGCAATAAGCTGTATAACTCAGACAAGCTACTGACAAATTGGTTGATATTACAGGGATTTTCACAGGCTCGTTTGAAGTCAATATTTTGCAAATTCTATGGCCGTTATAATGAACATATAATTTATATACTTGTTTATAATTTACAAATACAAATAATATAAATAATAATAAATAAAATTTATATAGCGTCTTATATAAAACAAATTACTCTAGGGCGCTTTACAAGGGTAGCGGTGAGGAAAGCAACAATAAAAATTTAAAAAAAAAACAATTAAATGAAATTAAATGACAGTATGACATAAAATCTTACATCTATAAAATTATCAAAACGTCAGTTATTAAAGATCGATAGTAAGAGGTTTTTTGGTTTGTTTTTTTTGGTAGAACACAATGCTAAGTATCTAAAAAGTACTCTAAAATGTTAAGTCAAAAGCTAAACACTATTGGCATAAATGTTCTAGGGAAAAAGTAATTTATACACATAAAAACATAATCACAGATCACACATTAAAAGTAAGACGAAATAGGTGGGTCTTTAGATTTCTTTTAAAACTTCGAGTTTCTTCACATTTCTAAGTCCACATGGCAGACAGTTCCAGAGTGTCATTAGATCGAATATTGTCTGACGTGTGTGTTTCATGGCAATGTCTAGACCGTTCTTTACATACTAATTTTGACTACGGATTATTCCGTTTACCTGATCAAGATAGAGGGCTTACGACGGTTGTGACCAGTCTACAGCGGATACTTAAACCTAGGCACGTGATCGCACCTCTGGTGTTTGAAGGGTCTTTGTTTGCTTTTCTCGCAATTTTGTATTCTTTATAAGATTTATGAGATTGATCACTGTTCGTTATCTTCACTTTATCATGTTATTTTCACTTTTCATATTAAGCATTGTCTTAATCTACCAAATTGGAGACGATTTCATAAACGATATTTAAAGAAAAATGATATCGTAGAAATGTTATCGGCTTCTGGGTTGATTTGTAGAAAGGTTCGGTAAATTCCGAGCTATATAGACAAGGACAGGTTAGATTGATTTATGTTGTATAAAATAAAGATCGGAAAGAAAAATATGAATATGCAAATGTGCTTGATATTTGTTAAAATATTAGATTATGCATATTTGACGACCTATTCTTAATCAATGTGCATTTATTAAATAAATAAAATCCAAAATAAAACCAAACCTGTTTGGGGTATTCAATATGATGCTCATTATAAAAAGATGCCGTAAGCCCAGACTTGCGTATCCTCATGCAGAAAAAAGAAGGAAGACTCTATTTGACCACGGCTGCAATTTACACTAAGGGAGCCAGGCATTAATCATTATCTTTCTGGCATCCCTAGACAATACAAGCATGAACAGGTGGACTCTGAGCACAGATGCTCACCTGCTTGATCACCTAATATAGACAAATTCATTCATTTAAACACAAGTCAAATAAAAAAAAAACAACTGTTGAGCACTACTGCCTGGTGTACCAAAATAGCCGCCTGTTCCAGGCGCAGAATGTTTCCAGCCGTGACGATTGGAATATGTGCATGTAAGGGATACATCCAACTGCATAGATAAGCAGTTCTTGCACATATTTTAGCAACAGAAAATTAAAAGCGAGTAATTTCGTGAGCGACCCCTCTCGCGAAATTAAGCGACAATATCACGTATATTTAGGGATCTACAGTAAACTCCGTGCGTATGGGGTTTTAACCTGATCATGCATTGCATGGTTTTAATGTTTACCATTCCCCAATTCATATAAAACATAACCTAAATCTGCTTTCAACTGACTAACTCATGATGCTTGCAACAAATCGGAGATCAGTGAAATTTACACGTAAGGAAATTATGATAATTGGTGAAACTTGTTGGTGCCTTATGTCCCACCGGGGATGAAGAGGATCAGTAAGTAAGTAAAACATGAATTGTGATCTTGAGGTGTATAAGTAGTAAAAATCACGACAAAAATCGAATCCTTCCGAGATCTACACATTGGCAGCGCGAGGTGTTCAAAAATAGACCAAGGAGCTCATGCATCTAGTCTGTGACGTACTTCCTTTTAAAGTTACCCCTCTGTGGCTCAGTCACGGAATTATTGTTTTAAAAAACTTTTAGATATACGCAGTATGCACTTTGTTTGAATTTTGAGCCGACAAGAATCATAGGAACATTTTGTTGGTTCCTCGGAGTAAGGCCCCTTATGTCGGCGAACTCTCGGAGTAATGCCCCTTATGTCGGCAAACCCTCGGAGAAAGGCCCCTTATGTCGGCGAACCCTCGGAGTAAGGCCCCTTATGTCGGCGAACCCTCGGAGTAAGGCCCCTTATATCGGCGAACCCTCGGAGTAAGCCCCTTATATCGGCGAACCCTCGGAGTAAGGCCCCTTATGTCGGCGAACCCTCGGAGTAGGCTCCATTATGTCTGAATCCGTTAGGAGTATACAGTTCAAGTTAATAATATATATATTTTGTTTTTACACTTTTATCCAAATTGTGTCATCACATGATGTCGAAACTGAATGACAACCAACTAGAGTTATGCAATAGGTATAATGAACATTCAGATAGTTGCTGTGTCTAGTAGAGGATTTTATGCATGTGGTTTATCTCAGCATGGACATCCATGGCAAGGAATATTGATTATTCATTGTTCTATTAAATTCATTCACTAAGTCGCGTCATTTCGCTATTTTTGTACATTCAATCTGAGTGCCGGTAAAACACGTGTGCAATTTGTATATTCCAGGCCTCTTCTCAAAGATAGATGTTGAATAAACCTATACCGAATTACATGACTAACTACAATAATGATCAACAGATATGCGAGCGGATCTGCATGTAACATCCAAATTAGAAAACTACATTCATTTTTGAGAGACAAAAGATAGAAACACCTCTATTGTCATATTTCATTTGCCCCCGCTCATTTTCACACCTTCTGTACGAATGTTAATTTCCAATACCCGGATTAGCTGACCTCTATTGTGGTAAAAAAAAAAAGCACCTTGGAATTTGCGTAGAATATACAAGTTATACACAGGTCAGTCTTTGCATTATGCAGACAGTTCCGATGAACAATTTTGATGAAACTATTTTTTTTTTTAAAAGAGAAACTTTGTCATACAAATTTAACAAGACAAATAAATTATTCCTATATACAAAAAATACAAAGGGCAGATATATACATATCTCTGGACTCGCTAGAAATTACCAAGGGTGATAAAATGATATCGGATTTTGCTCTGCCTCGTGGTTTTATAATAACATGGCTTCTTTCGATTATTTGCAGATTTTCACTGTTGAAAGCCCGTCTTAGAGACATTTTAAAATAAATGCTCAAATTCCCAACAATGTTTACCTGTCGTACATCCCTTGCCGAAATGACTTGCACGGTCTGTGCGTTTCTATGGGCGTGGCTTGACCATGCACGAACGATTCTTGCACGAAACGGTGAACAGTTTGCACTAAACGCTGAACGGTCTGCACGGAACGGTGAACGGTTTGCACGGAACGAAACGAAACGCTTTAAACAAACTAAGGGATGGCGTACTATTCAAACAATACTTGCATTTCCAATACGTTTCTGTCTTAGTTTGACATTTTTAAGAATTTTTTTCTCATGAATGTTACTTAATTTGTTTACGTCTCGTCGAGAATGTTTCACTCATGTTGAAACGTCACCAGCTGTAGGTGAAGTACCACAAATTCAGACCTATGCATAGCGCTCAGGGACGTAGCAGTGATGGTTATTTAACGAGCCAACGCCTGCCACGACACGGAACCTCCGTTTTTAAGGCCATATCCGAAAGACCCGTGACTCTCACTTTTAGATGTCGAGCATTTTGCGAATGAGCAATTACTTACCTATGTTAACGTCTTAGGTTTGACGCGACCATGGCACGAGCTGGGTTCGAACTCAAGACCTCCCGGTTACGAAGCGAAGGCTCTACCATGCATGCGTTGTAGTTGTGAACAATGCCCGTATGAATAATATTGATGAATAGAGTACATATATTTTACGGGATGGGTATTCCGACAGAAATTAAAGTAAAATGTAAATATTGGGAATAAATTTCAATTTCAATAGGTCACTTTGGTGACCTATTGCTATTGGTCTGCGTCCGATGTCGTCCAACGTGTTTTGCAATTGAACATTTATTAACCTTTTAATAACTACCTTATCAAAATTTGGAATTCGGGATCTTTCGGACAAGGGGCATAAATTGTAAATTTAGGACTTGTGCACCAGCCTTGGGTTTAAACTGCCAAACATTAGACTTTTCAAAAAACATAAAATCTCCGGATTAAAATAAGTCCTCAGAACCCCTTGCTTGTCGTAGGAGGCGACTAAATGGGGCGGTCCTTCGGATGAGACCGCAAAAACCAAGGTCCCGTGTCGCAGCTGGTGTGGTACGATAAAGATCCCTCCCTTCTCAAAGGCCGTAAGAGCCAAGCATATGCCTAAATTTAGCAGCCCTTCACCGACAATGGTGTCGTCTCCATATGAGTGGACGTTAATTAAACAAAACAAAAGCAACCAATCCAACAAAGCTTTTCACACAAAAATTGATTGTGAAGTCATATAACTGCAATCCAGACGCAAACACATCGCCTGCTATCTAAAGTGTAAACATTTGTTCTCTTTTAGAATTAGAAGTCTACAAAATCTGGAAAATTGATGTAATAACAGGGTTATTGCTTCAATATCAGAAAAGGTCCGCTCTCAGTGGTTGCGCGGAAGCAGACTTCGAAACCTCGGTACGCTTTACTACACAATCCGAGTGTTCTCGGGCGGTCATATATTTCGATGCTCCGTCAATAACTATCAAGTATTGGAGAGGGGTGTGTGATTACAGTATAATATAAATGTTGTGTGTTATACATATACTGTGTAATATAAACCTGTATTGGGGGATGGTCTGTTACAGTGTAATATAAACCTGTATTGGGGATGGTCTGTTACAGTGTAATATAAACCTGTATTGGGGGGTGGTCTGTTACAGTGTAATATAAACCTGTATTGGGGGATGGTCTGTTACAGTGTAATATAAACCTGTATAGGGTGATGGTCTGTTACAGTGTAATATAAACCTGTATTGGGGGATGGTCTGTTACAGTGTGACTTAAACCTGTATTGGGGGATGGTCTGTTACAGTGTAATATAAACCTGTATTGGGGGATGGTCTGTTACAGTGTAATATAAACCTGTATTGGGGGATGGTTTGTTATAGTGTAATATAAACCTGTATTGGTGGATGGTCTGTTACAGTGTAATATAAACCTGTATAGGGTGATGGCCTGTTACAGTGTAATATAAACCTGTATTGGGGGATGGTCTGTTACAGTGTGACTTAAACCTGTATTGGGGGATGGTCTGTTACAGTGTAATATAAACCTGTATTGGGGGATGGTCTGTTACAGTGTAATATAAACCTGTATTGGGGGATGGTCTGTTATAGTGTAATATAAACCTGTATTGGTGGATGGTCTGTTACAGTGTTATATAAACCTGTATTGGGGAGGGTCTGTTACAGTGTTATATAAACCTGTATTGGGGGAGGGTCTGTTACAGTGTGACTTAAACCTGTATTGGGGGATGGTCTGTTACAGTGTAATATAAACCTGTATTGAGGGATGGTCTGTTACAGTGTAATATAAACCTGTATTAGGGGATGGTCTGTTACAGTGTAATATAAACCTGTATTGGGGGATGGTCTGTTACAGTGTAATATAAACCTGTATTGGGGGATGGTCTGTTACAGTGTAATATAAACCTGTATTGGTGGATGGTCTGTTACAGTGTAATATAAACCTGTATTGGGGATGGTCTGTTACAGTGTGATATAAATCTGTATTGTTGGATGGTCTGTTACAGTGTAATATAAACCTGTATTAGGGGATGGTCTGTTACAGTGTGACATAAACCTGTATTGGGGGATCGTCTGTTACAGTGTAACATAAACCTGTATTGGGGGATGGTCTGTTACAGTGTAATATAAACCTGTATTGGTGGATGGTCTGTTACAATGTAATATAAACCTGTATTGGGGGATGGTCTGTTACAGTGTAATATAAACCTGTATTGGGGGATGGTCTGTTACAGTGTGACATAAACCTGTATTGGGGGATGGTCTGTTACAGTGTAATATAAACCTGTATTGGGGGATGGTCTGTTACAATGTAATATAACCCTGTATTGGGGGATGGTCTGTTACAGTGTAATATAAACCTGTATTGGTGGATGGTCTGTTACAATGTAATATAAACCTGTATTGGGGGGATGGTCTGTTACAGTGTAATATAAACCTGTATTGAGGGATGGTCTGTTACAGTGTAATATAAACCTGTATTGGGGGATGGTCTGTTACAATGTAATATAACCCTGTATTGGGGGATGGTCTGATACAGTGTAATATAAACCTGTATTGGTGGATGGTCTGTTACAATGTAATATAAACCTGTATTGGGGGATGGTCTGTTACAGTGTAATATAAACCTGTATTGAGGGATGGTCTGTTACAGTGTAATATAAACCTGTATTAGGGGATGGTCTGTTACAGTGTAATATAAACCTGTATTGGGGGATGGTCTGTTACAGTGTAATATAAACCTGTATTGGGGGATGGTCTGTTACAGTGTAATATAAACCTGTATTGGTGGATGGTCTGTTACAGTGTAATATAAACCTGTATTGGGGATGGTCTGTTACAGTGTGATATAAATCTGTATTGGGGGATGGTCTGTTACAGTGTAATATAACCCTGTATTAGGGGATGGTCTGTTACAGTGTGACATAAACCTGTATTGGGGGATCGTCTGTTACAGTGTAACATAAACCTGTATTGGGGGATAGTCTGTTACAGTGTAATATAAACCTGTATTGGGGGATGGTCTGTTACAATGTAATATAAACCTGTATTGGGGGATGGTCTGTTACAGTGTAATATAAACCTGTATTGGGGGATGGTCTGTTACAGTGTGACATAAACCTGTATTGGGGGATGGTCTGTTACAGTGTAATATAAACCTGTATTGGGGGATGGTCTGTTACAATGTAATATAACCCTGTATTGGGGGATGGTCTGTTACAGTGTAATATAAACCTGTATTGGTGGATGGTCTGTTACAATGTAATATAAACCTGTATTGGGGGATGATCTGTTACAGTGTAATATAAACCTGTATTGGGGGATGGTCTGTTACAGTGTTATATAAACCTGTATTGGTGGATGGTCTGTTACAGTGTAATATAAACCTGTATTGGGGGATGGTCTGTTACAGTGTAATATAAACCTGTATTGGGGGATGGTCTGTTACAGTGTGACATAAACCTGTATTGGGGGATGGTCTGTTACAGTGTAACATAAACCTGTATTGGGGGATGGTCTGTTACAATGTAATATAACCCTGTATTGGTGGATGGTCTGTTACAATGTAATATAAACCTGTATTGGGGGATGATCTGTTACAGTGTAATATAAACCTGTATTGGGGGGTGGTCTGTTACAGTGTTATATAAACCTGTATTGGTGGATGGTCTGTTACAATGTAATATAAACCTGTATTGGGGGATGATCTGTTACAGTGTAATATAAACCTGTATTGGGGGATGGTCTGTTACAGTGTTATATAAACCTGTATTGGTGGATGGTCTGTTACAGTGTAATATAAACCTGTATTGGGGGATGGTCTGTTACAGTGTAATATAAACCTGTATTGGGGGATGGTCTGTTACAGTGTGACATAAACCTGTATTGGGGGATGGTCTGTTACAGTGTAACATAAACCTGTATTGGGGGATGGTCTGTTACAATGTAATATAACCCTGTATTGGGGGATGGTCTGTTACAGTGTAATATAAACCTGTATTGGTGAATGGTCTGTTACAATGTAATATAAACCTGTATTGGGGGATGATCTGTTACAGTGTAATATAAACCTGTATTAGGGGATGGTCTGTTACAGTGTTATATAAACCTGTATTGGTGGATGGTCTGTTACAGTGTAATATAAACCTGTATTGGGGGATGGTCTGTTACAGTGTAATATAAACCTGTATTGGGGGATGGTCTGTTACAGTGTAATATAAACCTGTATTGGGGATGGTCTGTTACAGTTTAATATAAACCTGTATTGGAGATGGTCTGTTACAGTGTGACATAAACCTGTATTGGGGGATGGTCTGTTACAGTGTAATATAAACCTGTATTGGGGATGGTCTGTTACAGTGTGATATAAACCTGTATTGTGGGATGGTCTGTTACAGTGTAATATAAACCTGTATTGGAGAATGGTCTGTTACAGTGTAATATAATTCTGTATTGGGGGATGGTCTGTTACAGTGTAATATAAACCTGTATTGGGGGATGGTCTGTTGCAGTGTGATGAAAGGTGAAGATAACGAACATTGATCAATCTCATAACTCCTATAAGCAATACAAAATAGATAGTTGGGCAAACACGGACCCCTGGACACACTAGAGGTGGGATCAGATGCCTAGGAGGAGGAAGCATCCCCTGTCGACCGGTCACACCCGTCGTGAGTCCTATATCCTGATCAGGTAAACGGGGTTATCCGTAGTCAAAATCAGTGCACCAAGAACGGCCCAACAATCGGTATGAAACATATCAGACAGCATTTGACCCAATGATATGTTGTATTGACGAACTAGATCGTTATAACGACCATATAATTTGCGAAATGCTTACTTCAATCGAGGCTGTTGAAACCCCTGTACCATCAATTTGTTTGTCAGTAGCTTGCCTCGATTTAAAAACTGACTATATGCAGAACAAGCTCTTGCATATCGAATCAATTGAGAGATATAAACATCATATGCAGGTGATAATCGAATATTGCTACATAAATATGGGAAGTTGACGATAGAGAAGCTGAAATCATCCCGTTTGTCATACAGCTGAGTTGTCAGTTTGCCGTAAATGTCTTCTCCCAATAAGATATCTCAGCATGAAGCAGACGTGGATGACTGTGTCGTGTCTTTTATTTCGAGCTCACAGGGATATATCGAATCGACATAGGAATGAAAGTTATCATTGTTAGTAGACAAAACATCGTCGATATATCTAAATGTCGAATCGAAGGCCACAGCAAGAGATTTCTTCTTCTCGGGTACAGGTTTTTTAATAAATTCTGCTTCATATGAATATAAACCGGTATTGGAGATGGTCTGTTACAGTGTGACATAAATCTTTATTGGGGGATGGTCTGTTACAGTGTAATATAAACCTGTATTGGGGGATGGTCTGTTACAGTGTAATATAAACCTGTATTGGGGGATGGTCTGTTACAGTGTGACATAAACCTGTATTGGGGGATGGTCTGTTACAGTGTAATATAAACCTGTATTGGGGATGGTCTGTTACAGTGTGATATAAATCTGTAATGGGGGATGGTCTGTTACAGTGTGACATAAACCTGTATTGGGGGATGGTCTGTTACAGTGTAATATAAACCTGTATTGGGGGATGGTCTGTTACAGTGTGATATAAACCTGTATTGGGGGATGGTCTGTTACAGTGTAATATAAACCTGTATTGGGGGATGGTCTGTTACAGTGTGACATAAACCTGTATTGGTGGATGGTCTGTTACAGTGTAATATAAACCTATATTGGGGGATGGTCTGTTACAGTGTAATATAAACCTGTATTGGGGGATGGTCTGTTACAGTGTAATATAAACCTGTATTGGGGGATGGTCTGTTACAGTGTAATATAAACCTGTATTGGGAGATAGTCTGTTACAGTGTAATATAAACCTGTATTGGTGGATGGTCTGTTACAGTGTAATATAAACATGTATTGGGGGATGGTCTGTTACAGTGTAATATAAACCTGTATTGGGGGATAGTCTGTTACAGTGTAATATAAACCTGTATTGGTGGATGGTCTGTTACAGTGTAATATAAACCTGTATTGGGAGATAGTCTGTTACAGTGTAATATAACCCTGTATTGGTGGATGGTCTGTTACAGTGTAATATAACCCTGTATTGGGGATGGTCTGTTACAGTGTGACATAAACCTGTATTGGGAATGGTCTGTTACAGTGTAATATAAACCTGTATAGGGTGATGGTCTGTTACAGTGTAATATAAACCTGTATTGGTGGATGGTCTGTTACAGTGTAATATAAACCTGTATTGGGGATGGTCTGTTACAGTGTAATATAAACCTGTATTGGGGGATAGTCTGTTACAGTGTAATATAAACCTGTATTGGGAGATAGTCTGTTACAGTGTAATATAAACCTGTATTGGTGGATGGTCTGTTACAGTGTAATATAAACCTGTATTGGTGGATGGTCTGTTACAGTGTAATATAAACCAGTATTGGGGGATGGTCTGTTAGAGTGTAATATAAACCTGTATTGGGGGATAGTCTGTTACAGTGTAATATAAACCTGTATTGGGAGATAGTCTGTTACAGTGTAATGTAAACCTGTATTGGTGGATGGTCTGTTACAGTGTAATATAAACCTGTATTGGTGGATGGTCTGTTACAGTGTAATATAAACCAGTATTGGGGGATGGTCTGTTACAGTGTAATATAAACCTGTATTGGTGGATGGTCTGTTACAGTGTAATATAAACCTGTATTGGGGATGGTCTGTTACAGTGTAATATAAACCTGTATTGGGGGATAGTCTGTTACAGTGTAATATAAACCTGTATTGGGAGATAGTCTGTTACAGTGTAATATAAACCTGTATTGGTGGATGGTCTGTTACAGTGTAATATAAACCTGTATTGGGGGATGGTCTGTTACAGTGTAATATAAACCAGTATTGGGGGATGGTCTGTTACAGTGTAATATAAACCTGTATTGGGGGATAGTCTGTTACAGTGTAATATAAACCTGTATTGGGAGATAGTCTGTTACAGTGTAATATAAACCTGTATTGGTGGATGGTCTGTTACAGTGTAATATAAACCTGTATTGGGAGATAGTCTGTTACAGTGTAATATAAACCTGTATTGGTGGATGGTCTGTTACAGTGTAATATAAACCTGTATTGGGGGATGGTCTGTTACAGTGTAATATAAACCTGTATTAAGGGACGGTCTGTTACAATGTAATATAAACCTGTATTGGGGATGGTCTGTTACAGTGTAATATAAACCTGTATTGGGGGATGGTCTGTTACAGTGTAATATAAACCTGTATTGGGGGATGGTCTGTTACAGTGTAATATAAACCTGTATTGGGGATGGTCTGTTACAGTGTGACATAAACCTCTATTGGGGGATGGTCTGTTACAGTGTTATATAAACCTGTATTGGGGAGGGTCTGTTACAGTGTAACATAAACCTGTATTGGGGGATGGTCTGTTACAGTGTAATATAAACCTGTATTGGGGGATAGTCTGTTACAGTATAATATAAACCTGTATTTGGGGATGGTCTGTTACAGTGTTATATAAACCTGTATGGGGGGATGGTCTGTTATAGTGTTATATAAACCTGTATGGGGGTATGGTCTGTTACAGTGTTATATAAACCTGTATTGGGAATGGTCTGTTACAGTGTAATATAAACCTGTATTGGTGGATGGTCTGTTACAGTGTAATATAAACCTGTATTGGGGGATGGTCTGTTACAGTGTGACATAAACCTGTATTGGGGATGGTCTGTTACAGTGTAATATAAACCTGTATTGGTGGATGGTCTGTTACAGTGTAATATAAACCTGTATTGGGGGATGGTCTGTTACAGTGTAATATAAACCTGTATTGGGGGAGGGTCTATTACAGTGTAATATAAACCTGTATTAGGGTATGGTCTGTTACAGTGTGACATAAACCTGTATTGGGGGATGGTCTGTTACAGTGTGACATAAACCTGTATTGGGAAATGGTCTGTTACAGTGTAATATAAACCTGTATTGGGGGATGGTCTGTTACAGTGTTATATAAACCTGTATTGGGGGATGGTCTGTTACAGTGTTATATAAACCAGTATTGGGGGATGGTCTGTTACAGTGTTATATAAACCTGTATGGGGGTATGGTCTGTTACAGTGTTATATAAACCTGTATTGGGAATGGTCTGTTACAGTGTAATATAAACCTGTATTGGGGGATGGTCTGTTACAGTGTGACATAAACCTGTATTGGGGGATGGTCTGTTACAGTGTAATATAAACCTGTATTGGGGGATGGTCTGTTACAGTGTAATATAAACCTGTATTGGGGGATGGTCTGTTACAGTGTAATATAAACCTGTATTGGGGGAGGGTCTATTACAGTGTAATATAAACCTGTATTGGGGGATGGTCTGTTACAGTGTAATATAAACCTGTATTGGGGGATGGTCTGTTATAGTGTGACATAAACCTGTATTGGGGAATGGTCTGTTACAGTGTAATATAAACCTGTATTGGGGGATGGTCTGTTACAGTGTAATATAAACCTGTATTGGGGGATGGTCTGTTACAGTGTAATATAAACCTGTATTGGTGGATGGTCTGTTACAGTGTTATATAAACCTGTATTGGTGGATGGTCTGTTACAGTGTAATATAAACCTGTATTGGGGGATGGTCTGTTACAGTGTTATATAAACCTGTATTGGTGGATGGTCTGTTACAGTGTAATATAAACCTGTATTGGGGGATAGTCTGTTACAATGTAATGTAAACCTGTATTTGGGGATAGTCTGTTACAGTGTAATATAAACCTGTATTGGGGGATGGTCTTTTACAATGTAATATAAACCTGTATTGGGGATGGTCTGTTACAGTGTGACATAAACCTGTATTGGGGATGGTCTGTTACAGTGTAATATAAACCTGTATTGGTGGATGGTCTGTTACAGTGTAATATAAACCTGTATTGGGGGATGGTCTGTTACAGTGTAATATAAACCTGTATTGGGGGATGGTCTATTACAGTGTAATATAAACCTGTATTGGGATATGATGTGTTACTTTGTTGCATTTTAAATTGGCGATTTTTACAGTCTAAGGAGACAAAGTCGCCCATATGTACTCTGTAAATACAAATTCGCTGTGAATTGGGGGATGGCGTGCCTGAAAGTAAATGATTATCGGTATATCGTTGCACTCTAACCTGAGAAGGTCGTTGATGTGTGCTCTGTAATTATTAACTCAACCTAAAATCAACATTCCTATTAATTGATCTTTGATTTTTGAATTGTATTATAACAAAGCGTTTTACTAGTATTTAAACTGTTAATATTTGAGGGGTATCATAGGTGCCTGTCCGATAAAGGAGCCTTTATCTCTGTATGTGGAGAGCCAGGCCGGGGTGCACCAAGGTCAGCGTTTTATTGTACGTTTTTATCAACGACAGATCCTCCACAACTACCGTCGCCGCGGGCTGAGTAAATACCCCTTATTGCCTTTCTGAATACACAGTATTCTCAATAATAGCTGGAGAACACTTGGTGAGGTAAGACCAATTAAAGAAAAAGAAAGACTTTTTAAATATCATTTTTTTAAAAATTATTATTATTATTATTTTTGCAAATAAAAAAAATGCATATTATTACTTTTTTTGAAAATAGAAAAATACGTTGAATACATGTAATTAAACCTTACGATTGAATTTTCTTTTACGACATTCATATCTTTTTATACACTTTTGTTAAATGACAAATTAATATTGGCAACTAATCTATTGATTTGCTACTGGGGTATTCAGTACGAGTTGTTCTACCTTTGAACAAATATTCATATTTTGGGTTAGACTTCTTTTTTATCTATCGGAAAACCATTTTAATTTAAAACTCTGGTGTGTATACACAGCGTGCTGGTAAAATACTTGAGCTGTTACAAGGGTAATAAATTAAAATCAAATCGTGCTCTGTGTACCTTGGGATATTTTGTATTGAGGGGTCTGTTTCTGGGTCCCCCTGTGTCCTTGTCGTAGATACAGTTGATTCCGTATTATACACGAGTTTTTAATGTTCGCGAGAAGCGTCACCCACGAAATCTTTATTTAAGTCCTTCAAAGTGTTGCTATCAGAATGACAGCTTCACAAACTGACACTAAAGGCTGAAATCACTTAAGTTCTCGTGTAATATCCTTAATAGTGTCACCCATTCTGGTCAGCAACCATAACACCGGCTACTGTGCGTATTTACGCTTCCATGGGGGTTGGGGGTTGAAATTAACGAAAATAGGTTCTTGATGGCTGATGTATGGCGTGATAAATCATATTATCGCGTCTTGCCATTCCATAAGACCGGCTTTTCCGGTGATCGACTGTCACAAATTAAGTTTACAAAATTCACTTTCGATATGCAAATGTACATATTGTATACATGATTAGATTTTATCTGCTTATAGCACGGAAGACCCATCTTGACGATTTTGTTTTATTGATGAACAGTTCTGTCTGGTCCTGCCTGGCAATGGCAGTCAAATGGATGATTATTCTGACAGTTATGCAGAAAACTTGCAAAAAACTGTCAACACTTTCAATGTCATCAGCAATCGCATACATGCGTTGTTTCCGTGGCTAATTCTGATAAAAAGCACAAAATGGTCGTATTAGTGCTACTAAAGAATGCGACTGTACTGCCTGTTCAGACGCTGTTTACGGAAACCAGCGATACGGGACTACAGAAGTGTGCAGTTTCATTTCTGTATTATATTGAATGAAAGACGGGTATTTATATGTGTTTAGAGCTATGTATCATAGAGTTCATTATTTAATCTCTGCCCTTTTACAAGTACCCCAAAAGTGTTACAATATTTAGAAGCCAACGACCTAATAGGCAGTGCCCGCTCTACTTTACTTCTGGCTTAAATGACGCCTTAGCTTAGTTCACCCTCCATCCTTCTTGAAGGTCGCATCAAAGATATCGCTGAATGTTTGCTCTAAATGCCCTTTGTTATATCTGATGCACCTGAAAATGACTTCTAAAAACGCGAATGAATGGTTTCCCGCAATCTTAGGGGTTGCAACCGTAGACGACATTACCAATACTTGTTCACTTTAAATCTATCATATTTTAATATGAAATCACGAGGTCGCTACTGATTGGTTGATTCAGTGCGAGTCAGCATTTTGCGCAAGAGGTTTTAAGTAAAACGTTCCCTCCCGATAATCGACCGCTTTTCACAACTAGAAATTCACCACAGCCGGTAAGAGTAGACTGAAACGTTTTGATAACTGAAATTCTAAAGTAGTAGAGATATAAGCTATTCATAATTACAAAAGATTAAAACCTCATTTTGATTTTTTCAAAGAGATAATGTACTGGTAAATAGTTTGTATCAAATTTAGAATATACTGTATTTTTATATTTTGAAATTTATGTGAAATAAACTCAAATGATTTTATATTACCGCCTGCCTAACATTGTAGGTGTATTTCCTATTCATATTTCTTTTATTTTGAGGATGTCTTCAACGTACTATTATATCGTCCGGCAAAATTTTTTTTTTAAAGATATATAGTATACTATATATAATTTAATAATCCCTTTGAATTGGCATTTAAACTTTTCTATTATCATGGAAATGTTCGCTATATTCGGTGTGTTTTGCGGGAAACATTATTTCACACCAAAAAGATAAATCCTTCTTCTTTGTTGTTTTATATGATTTGAAAATGAAGACGAAGTCAGACTGTATAGTTCGACCTATTTTTTCATTTATTTCAACTCTTTGGTATAAAGTTTGCGTTAGTTTTTTACAATATTTATTACATGAACTCAATTTTAGCCAGAAATTTCGTTTTACTTACTATCAAAAGTTAAAGAAGGTAAAGGTGTCCTCAGCATGCGAATAGAACTTCCAAAATGGCAAAAAAAAATTAGTAACTTTTATCGATTGAAAACAATTTGATGTTATAGAAAAGTTTCTGTCCAAATTGTAGTTCATGCACGGTGATCAACCCGGTTGCGCATGCGGAATGGGTCGTGTTTTATTTCTCAGTGAATTCACGATGCTATCAAGTGGAAAAGTTAATATTTCAGAAGTCTGTTTGTATCAATTTTTATAAACAAAAAGATGATATTTTTGTGAGGTTTTATTTTATCTATCTCCCCACGCTGGTAACTAATGACATATTTGCAGTGCTCGGATATGATCTATTACTGCCTTGATATTTACCGCAGTTGGGTGCCATTTGTAGTTTGTGGAATATGTATGGCTTGATGTGACTCGTGTTTAGGCTTTCTTTATTATTTAAATTGATATATTGACTGCACATCTGGTCTTTGTGTTAGCCAATGGAAATTCAGATGGTTCAGGTCTTCAGGAGTGACATTTAATTCATTAAGAAAATATTGCATATACTGCACAATTTCTGATGACATTTCCATGTTTTATTAAATTTCATTACTTTTGCCGAATTTAAAACTTGGAACTTGTCAGTCAAAGGACTGAAACCTGAAATTAAAGAGCTCTACTTTGCGTCATTACGTAATACTGTAGATGTCCCGTTCAGTTCAGTTTACTTCACTCAAATCATGGCATGATACAGGAGGAACACAGACAATGCAATTACAAGTACGTCAAAACAGAAAATCATGAAAGCAGTCAATCTCATTAATTAACAAAATGAACATTTATAACTTTAGTAGAGATACAGCATCTGTAGAAGACATAAGTTCACATTGGGGGAGGGGGGGGGGGGGGGGGGGCAGAACAGTACTCTATATAGGAATAGAATGCTGTGTGACAAATCGTTCTTAATTACCGATAATTGAAATACATAAAATTAACCGTGTAAGTATGCGAATTGCCAAGATAATTACTCCCTTGTAAATTCTGCACCGTTGCAATAAACGCCAAGCAATGATGTTTATAATAAGTGATGTTCATAATAAGTGATGTTCATAATAAGTGATTAATGATACAGACTTTTGTACCCTTATACAACGCTTATCCAATTGTTCCGCGGGGGGGGGGGGGGGGGGGGGGGGCTCCCACGTGTTTAGTCTTCATATGTATTGTACTTAACAATGTATACGATACCCGATAATCATTATGAAAGCTGAAGACATCAAACAGTGATGCCTGTCCGTTGTACATCTGGCTACAGAGAGCACCGTGAGTAATGGGAAATCAGCAGAAACTTAGGGTTGGCACACAGTCTGTCTGAGGTCCTCATAACTGTGTGTAGTCGCGTAGTGGTCAAATTAACCGGATCATTTCACCAAAGGAAACCTGGAAAATCTCGGTGTTTTAGCGTTATATAATCTCATTTATACCTTATTTACCACACAAGTATCACAAAATGGTTTATCCATTGAAACAAATTATGAAAAAATAGCGAAGTTTTGTGTTTCACACAGTAAGCGTCCGATATTAACAACCACTGTAACTGCATGTTGCACTTACTGGGGACATTTGTTAGAAACATGTGGGAAAAGGTTAGATCAGAAACTGCTCTGAACTTCAAATGACCAATTGTTAAAACAATAATGTGAATTGTCTGCAGCTGTATCTACCCATGCGCTGGAAACTGAGTACAGTTAAACTGAGAGCTTTATTGTACTCTTTTAGGAATTATTTTATTTAAATAACATTTTCTCCACTAATAAGTGAATGGGATTGGGCAGCAGGCATAGCCCATTTCAGCCCTCTCCCTACATCAGGGTCACAATGAATCAAACACATCTACATATATAGATATAATAAATAAATGAAAGAGATACAACTATATTATATGTACTAATGAAAATAACCATGAAACAAGAGAAGGAAAACATTGTAGATGTAGAAAAAAGAACAAAACAAAAACACGCAAAAAGAAATACTGGTTTGAACAGAAATAAGTTACAGTAGATTATTTCAAATTTTTAAACATGAAAGCAATTAACAAAAAGTTTTGTTGCAGCGATTAAGGCTTGTACTGCTTCAAATATTTTATATCAATTGATAGTCCATGATTAGGATTACCGTATAACAACAGTTCAAGTGTAGGTTGTTGATTATAGCAATCTGTAATATTCTGTATGGCATGTAGCAATACATTTCTGCAGTGTGTATAATTTGGACAAACAAATATATGAATTATAACTTCGCCGTGGTGTTTTACCGCAGCTGGACGCCATTTGTAAGGTATCATATAGGTAATGGTTATGGTCTAATATGACTTAGTATTATTACACGGTTAATTTTATGTATATTTTGTATCTAGTATATCGATAAAATTTCCATGGAAATATGAAAGTAAAAGTTTGACTGCACCTTCGGTCTGTCTTTTAGACAAAATGCAGCCAATGGAAATTAAGATGGGTAAGGCCTTCTGTCAGTAGCAATCTTTAATTCATTAGGATAAATTTGCATATGCTGCGCTTTTTCTGATGACATTGCGTTCGTGTGCACATTTATTGAATTTCATATCATTTTCTGACAGGATTTAATAATTTTATGCCAACTTTCAAAGCGACAAATTGTCAGTCATTCCACTAGGAATTGAAGCTAAGGGTCTTTACGTCACCTCATTAGCATAATACTGTCACTCTTAGCGCAGAAATAGGACTCAAAAAACTGCAAATTGCACTCACACCGACAGATCGTACTCAGCGACCGATAATTGAATTACATTACACTAAATGTGCATTTCCGCTAACTATGAAACTATTAGAAAACTCTACATCGTTACAATAAACACCAAAACACTTACATTCATACGGTGTAAAACAGTTACTGCATTGATGGTATACTCTGCTTGGAGACTATGATATATCATAAAAGTGTCTAGGTCTTACCCAGAGGGGGCCCTACTTGTTATCGGCGGTTGTCGTATACTTTGTTATAAATAACAATACCGTTTACTTAAACTTGGAAGTCAGAAAGAATATTTCTCCCTTTAGAAACTTTTGCTAGATATATCAGAATAAGTATTTATCTACAGGTCACAACTTGGTAACGGGGATTCAGTAGAAACTTATATTTGACAAAGGTTATCTATAACTGTGAGTGTCTGTTGACCTTTTGGTCAAACTCGCGGGGTTATCACAACAGTGGAGGTCTGGGAGGTGGCACGTGCGTTTTAGCAGACCTCTAGCGAATATATTCGGTCAGTATTTCCTCTAGTTTCCTTTTGTGCATCCTATTATTCCCATCAAAGCAATAAAGAATAATTAGAAATTTACCTTTTCATTGTAACTATTAAAATCACATGTATTATCAAAATGTTTCAGTGGATATTACATGTACATTCTTCACACATAGTACATACCTAGTTGCTACTTTACACTCATTTACTTGGTACATGTACTAAGCTTTAGACTTGCAACACTGTCTCACCATTTTGTCACATACAGTAGAGGGAAAAAAATAAACTCTTGATTTCAGAATATCAGATTTACATGATATATAACAGAAAAATATATTTTTAAAAACCCTCCCCCTTCTCCATCCGCTAGACGCTTGATATCGTAGTAGTACTTGTATATGACTATAACATTTTAATAAGGTTATACTCTTACCATGAAAATGTGAAACTTGGATATTGAGTGCGAATAAGGACTGTTAGTTAATTAAAAAGCAGTCAATGAAAATGCTTGTAGGTAAGGTCATAGACGGTATCAAATTCATAAAAATTCTGCTGCACATTTTCTAATGACATTTGCGTTCGTGTGCATACTGTTGAGTTTCTTAGAATTTTCCCACAGAACAAATCATTTTATGTCAACTTTCAAACAGACATTGTCAAGTCGTCAGGCATACTACTAAGGGTTGCAGCTATTTATAAAACATTTATTGTTCGTCATTAGGATGATACTGTCGTCTTTATTACGGAACAATGACTCAAACACTGCACATTGTAATCAGCAGAATGACAGACTGCACTTAGTTACCGATAATTGAAGTACTTACAGTAACTGTTCGTTAATGCTAACTGCCAAAAAATTAAGACCCTCGTAAAGCCTGTTCAATGAACGCCCTAATACTAATTTTATTTATTGACAAATATGATGGATTAACGTTATGCACAAGGTTACACGCTCTATACATGGGGACTGTATGATATACCGTTAAAGTGTCCAGCACCATTCTTTCCCCGTGGGGGAGAGGGTGGTGTGTATGTGTATGCCCCGTCACCAATATTGCACACGAAGAATATATGCGTATACTTACATGATGAGTTTAAAGTTAATTTGAATATCCCACACAAGCTATGCTTGCTACATTAGATGTCTGTCTGTCTGCCTGTTCCCCATTTTGTCTCCGGACCAGCACTTCGTAGTGGGAAGTCAGTAGAAGCTTACATTTGACATACTGTTTATCTATAAATGTCTCGTGATTATGAATATTTACTTGTCATATTCATCTAATTCATAGGGTTACCAATGGAGGCCAAATAAGTTTTCATTTCAAGTGGTCTAATTTAACAACTCTTAACATTGACATTAAATTACAATATGTATCGTATTCTAATAACAGGGTTGTAACCCAACCCCCCAACCCCCTGTTTTAGGGAAAAGCACCGTCTAAGATCACTACTCCCCATTTTCAAAAAAGAAAAGTCTGGATTGACCCGTTTGTATCCGTTTCGAAACCTCGGCGGTTTAAAAAAAGATTTGTTTGTGAAATCTTTGTCCCTGGTAGCAACAGAGAACCAAATGAAAGATCTTGTCATAAGGGATCTATATACAAAATACGAAAACTTTACCTTAAATAGTTCAGGAGATATTGTTTAAGTTAACTTTTCATAAAAGTAGGTCAAACTCCAAGGTTACAAAGTTAAAAAGTAAGAATTATGGAATAAGAAATATGAGAGCTCTATCACTTGTCGTTGAAAAGTTACGAGCAAGGTTCGTACAGACAGACAAACAAACAGGACAACATCAGTAATCACCATAACAATTCTTGTTTGCAATTAGAAACCTGTTATAGCTTTCATTCACCATCAAAGGAGGTTCAACGTGGGTGTCGTTATAGCTGATCGCCGTTATCCGCACTGCGCATCCAGTCAGGGAATAAGGCCGTATAGTATACCGTCTTTGATCACGGCGGGTATGACCGGTCGACGGGGAATTCTTACTCCTCCTAGGCACCTGATCCCACCTCTGGTGTGTCCAGGGGTCCGTGTTTGCCCAACTCTTTATTTCGTATTCCTTATAGGAGTTATGACATTGATCACTGTTCATTATCTTCACCTTTGATCGGAGGATGGTGTTCCCGGGGAATAAGACGGAAAACACTGTAATATCCCTGTAGAAGTGACATCCACTATGCCCATCGAAGTCTAAATATGAGGACTTTCTTGTTTGAGTGTTTTGTCTGTTTGACGTCCCTTCGAGAATTTGTCAATAATATTGAGCCATCACCAGCTCTAGGTGGAGTACCACACATTTAGACCTATGCTAAGCGCTCAGGGCCCTTATTCACAAAATATCTTACGACTAAGATGGAAAAAAGAATTCTGTTTGATAATCAAATACCGATCACAAGGTCATAAGTATGTATTCAACTTTTATAAACCATGGATGTACTTATTACATATTAATTAAGAAAGTCTACAAGAAATGAAAAATAAGGAAATTACAGTCTTTGTAAATTTTGATCTTAGTCGTAAGATATTTCAGGACCGTAGCAATGAGGGTTCTTTAACGTGCCAACGTCTGCCGCGACGCGGGACCTCCGTTTTAAGGTTACACCAAAAAGACCCGTGATTGCCGAGCATTTGGCGAAGGAACAATCGCTACTTATATTGCGTAAGTGCTGGAACTCACGACTTCCCGGTTACAAAGCAAACGTTCTACCACTGAGCTACCGTGACTGGTTTGAATGTTTTGAGAATTTAATTCATCACTATATAGGTGTTTATAGACAGTCTTACATATGTATATTAAGGTTGCATAGTGAGAAAATAGTCCTTCAGAGCTAACATCCAACACAAGATCAGGACCATTCTATTTTGTAGTATTTAACGATTTTCTCGCCTAGAAATAAAATGAATTGTATATATAGCTATATTTAGCTCTAAAACTTCATAGTTATTTCGGATTTCAAACATTTCGGTTGAGCATCACTGAAGAGACATTATTTGTCGAAATGCGCATCTGGTGCATCAAAATTGGTACCGAAAAAGTTTTACATATACAGAAAATGGCAGTTTTGATAAATCAACGGTTTTCAAATGAAGTGTAGAAGGCTTCTCATCAAGTTGTTTATTTTTATGACGGACTACTTTTTTTGTAAAATGTAAGCATTACAATTGTGCATAGATGTAACTGACCAAAAATGAAATGCGAAAAATGCACGGTGTATACACATTATCGCAAGTGAAATTAATCGCTTTACCTGTGTGTGTTCGGATGTTGTCTTTAACGCAATGAAAACCCCTTGTGATCTAAACAGGAGTCGGGTTATATTCTGCGATATTTAGTGACTGTTTCATTGCTGTTATACATCTTCTGTATGATTAGCAATGTACTTTTCTCTTTTTTCATGTCGCAATGAAATTTTATGAGATGCAATAAAACTGAAATAGTGATGAATGAATCATCTCCAAGGTAAACTTCCAACCTTTCAGGAAGCTTTCTATCCCCACCCCCATCAGTTGTCTCAGGAAGTTTTTTGTTGAAATTTACATAAAGTGTTGGTGAAGATTTGTATATTTCGCTACTCCATCCCCGCGTGGCTGACATTAGCTGCATTGTTATTTCTCAGTCTGTCGATTTCCCCATTATCTAGAGCCGTCGGTGTAAACAAATTGTGTTATGCACGTATAATTACATGTTTACAATCAGGTAAACAGCGTGTATGTAGCGTGCTGAATTCCACTGCCGTATATTTGAAGAAAAGAATGCATCTATTTAACAATTAAGATTCTTTTATCCCATATATATTTAGAGCTAAACATAGTTGCAGCGTTGTTTTTGTGGGGTTTTTGTTTTAAATTATTATTATTATTTTTTATGGTCGCTAGTTGGGTTTCTTCAACATGTTTCTAGATAACTGTCACCTTTATTTAAAATGACTTTGGAAACAAATTTTAAGTTTCCCCTGTCTGTTTTCTCCCCATGTGATCAATTTAGTCTGATGTATTGCGGGGTTAGTCTAACTGGGCTGTCGATATATGTATATCTGTAGAACTAACCAGAGACAGTGTTACATATACGGGAGGTGGACCCAAACAAAACGCCGTGTCAGCATACACGTACAGGTCGTTAGTGATGGATTGCACCTTTAGAAATAAACCTATATTGCATGTAAATGTACGGAAGCCGATAGGTGCCAGGGTATAGAATTAATACTTATTTAACTGGCGACCGCCACTTAATTTATGTGGAGGCCGCCACTTAATTTAACTGACGGCCGCCACTTATTATCTGGCGACCGCCATATAAATTAACTGGCGGCCGCCACATACATTATACTATCTGGCGGTCGCCAGATAATAAGTGGCGGCCGCCAGATAAATTAAGTGGCGGTCGCCACACAAATTAAGTGGCGGCCGCCAGATGAATTAAGTGGCAGCCGCCAGTTAAATAGATATTAATTCTATACCCTGGAACCTATCGGCTTCCGTATATAAATACCAAACAACACGCCGTTAGCGTTATCCCGTACTTTAAATGCGCGCATTCTACACCAAAAATAGATTGATTGTGTTCTGACTATGTTATTTGTGTTTTACTAAGTGTATCTCAAACTGCCCTTTGGGATAATTTAATTGTTTTTAAATAGATTATATTCTCTGACATCATAAAGAAATATAAAAGAGACCAGGTACATGAAATTAAAAGTATGATAGGAAAGTTCTATTCGTCTTTGGTCTTAGTGAATTCGGAAATGGTGAAATAAAAGGAGAAAACATCAAGCTACTGAAATTGTGTTGAATAGTACTAAATGTATGGATTCTGGCATTTTCTTCAAACGTCGTTTTACTTTGGCATCATAAACAACATCCAATACATGGCTAACAATCACCAGTAGTTATGAACTTGCAATTCATCATGTTTATAAACAGGAGATGAGATTACGGTGGGTGTGACCGGTCGACAGGGGATGCTTACTCCTCCTAGGCACCTGATCCCACCTCTGGTATGGCCAGGGGTCCGTGTTTGCACAACTCTTTATTTTGTATTCCTTATAGGAGTTATGAGATTGATCAATGTTCGTTATTTTCACCTTTCATTGCTTAGATTTATTATAATCAGCACACAGCGCATGTGAATGATCTACCGGTAGTTTTGGAATTAACTTGATTAGAAAACGTGTTCTAAATCCGTCTAGACTCCATATAGATGGATAAGTATGTGCACTTAGTCGAGTACAAATAATCATTATACAATAACAATATCATACCCGGGTATCACATAGCGAGATCAACCGCCGCGGTGGTCTAGAAGTTGGAGCAGGGTTCGAATCCCGGTCGCGACATACCTAAGTCGTTAAAACAGATAGTGACAGTTCCATCGCCAAACGCTCGGCATCAGGTGTGAATGCCACGGGTCCTTGGACTTAACCTTTCTCACTTACCGGTGTATAATGTCCAAGATCAAAACGTATATCACAAATAGAGTTCATAGGTCAAGTTTGAAGTCCGAAATTGCCATGATGAGACTGACCCGGGTATTTTACGGACATTTTCTTATTTTCGTAATCTGATGTGTATAGATCTGCCATAGGACATTTCTTATTAATGTGATATTAGAGTTGTCTGAGTTTTATGTCCATAATACCATCCCCCTGTTTGTCAGGAGATCTTTTTTATTGTTTGGCTGGAGGCAGAAGCGTGGCGAGTTTTTAGCGGCTTGAGAGTTTGTCTATTTCTGGTGGTATATCAGATCAGGCCCGCGAGGGATTAGAAATTAATGCTGCCTCGTGCCCGTGACTGCAACATCAGCGTCATGATTTACCCCTCCTTACGAGCTCTAAATGGAGTGACAATACTTATAAATACTTAGTACCAAACTGCAGTACTTAAAACAGAGTGACAATACCTATAAATAGTTAGTTCCAAACTACAGTACTCTGAACGGAACACAATACCTATAAATACTTAGTACCAAACTACAGTACTCTAGATGGAGTGACAATACTTATAAATACTTAGCATCAAACTGCAGTACTCTAAACAGATTAACAATTGCTATAAATACTTAATACCAAACTGAAGTACTTTTACGTAACAAAAGTAATTTTGACTCAAAACTGTGCAGTCACTTCATTTGTTGTTTATTTATTCATAAAATGTAAAATTCCAGGCTGGTGTTATGTTAATGTTTATGTAATCTGCCTAATTATTATGTGTTAATGGAATTCATTGCAGAAAAGAAAATGCACATGCAAATGAGGATTTAAACATGAAAATTACGATGCTCAGTAATACAAAGGTCGCTCTGAAAAACACGATGGTCATAATCGCCGTTAATTAATCAACCTTGAGGACGCATGACAAGGCCCTCTGCAGAAGGGAACTTTTTTTATGTACATTTACATCCCTATTTAGCATTTGATATTTGATCAAAACGAGAAACGGAACTCGTTACCTCCTGACACACGATAACGTCCTGGTACGCGGGTCAGATTCACCCAAGTCATATTATTAATTAGCTCATGTCTTTACTAATTAAAATGCTAACTATTTCGTAACTTTGTTCTAGATATTGAATTCATTAATTATGAAAAAAACATGTTCCGTAATCTCGGTTATTAATTTGAAAATTAGATTGCTCAGCAAGTATTATTTTATTCACGTGAATTCAATATCATTATATATATATATATATATATATATATATATATATATATATATATATATATATATAATATAAAATTGAATTACATATACATGTATTGCGATTTCGAACTTCATAGTCCATTGGCGTGGAGTTAATTTTTCGAAGGAAAAATTTGTGTTAATTTTATTTCTCTCTCTTCTTTGATAACTCTCTCTCTCTCTCTCTCTCTCTCTCTCTCTCTCTCTCTCTCAAATACACAAAATATAAGGTGTGAATGAAATACATAGTACGTGTTGATATTGACTAAATCTGAAATTGATGGTATACTGAATCGATATTCAAAACATCTTGCCTTTTTATTGGCATACCCATCAATGTCAATGTTTATTATTTCAAAGTTTGGCTTATATATCAAATTTATGTTCGTTTATGATTAATGAGACATCAATAAAAGTTTGAAAAAATTTATTACCAAAATAATAACGAATCCGTTCACCTGACAATACCTTTTGGCAATGTATGTTTACCCCACCGTGTATTTACAGACACGCAACATAATTTTTTAAGGGGGGCTGAATTCAGAATTGTCTAAAATTCTTGACAAGCAAACAACAACAACAACAAAACCATACACTGTATTCTTTTGACCAGACTTCAAAATCCTCATATATGGGATGGGGAAAGAGGGGTGTCTTTGGCTACATGGGTTCAATGCATCCGAGTTCAACATTCTTTCTATTCAATACAACCTTACTATGAAAACATGGGGGTGATCTGTGAGTATACATGTATGTATATCTTACTGCGCATGTAAAAAACAAATCGGAATGTGAACGGTTTAAAAAAAAAAGAAAAAGCGGGGGTCCATGGTTCTGCATGCCTGATTTCTATATTATGGTCATATAATGCGTTCTTATCAATCATTCAGTTTATAGTTCAGAACCAAGCTCCAAATGGACTGATCCTCCAGAAGAAAAAACACAGGATTAGATTAATATATGTCTGTCGGCATTATATATCGTTTGTCTAATGATAAAGATTCTCTGTCTTACTTTTCTAATTTAATGTCATTTTGTTTGCTATAAAAACTTCCAAAAACTTCCCTCGTGGTTTACATCCCTTTTTCTGAGTCTTCTCTGCAAGAAGGATTTTAGTCACACTTCGCTGGCTTCGTGACTTATGGCGCCTTTCCTTTTATGCCAATCAACTGTCACATCTTGACATTAAAGTGTCTAGCGGTCCGTTAATCGGGGAAGTTATGGAATTAAAAGTAGATCATTTCACATCCCTAATTGAAAAACATGAACTGATAAATTCTGATTTTAATTAGGTGTATATTTCTTAACTGGCTCTGTAATTAGAATGTTCAGTTGCGATGGAACCAATAATCCATTTCTTTTTATTGTATTTCTCGTATTACAAGGAACTGAACAGGCCCATTTGAAGTTTGCCGTTTTCTGAAAATTGGTTCTCGTGACCATCTTTGACTAAATAAAAATGGCAATATGAAAATTGTTCCTATCGATCTCAAGACAAATAACATTTTTTTTTTCTCCGTAACATAATTCAGAATGACGTCGTGTAGTCCGACACGCGTTTAGAAACCAATATATCATCACGTGCATGTACTGACGCAGGCCGGGAAGGGAAGGGAAGAAAATAGATGTTCAAAGAAAAACGATAGACAGGATTACAAATTGACTTGACTTCAATAAAATTATATGTAACTGGATTTAAGGACGAATAAAGTGAAGTTAGATCGAAAAATTACAGATCGGTCTGTTTTAAAACTTTCAAATTTCATTTAAAATCATCTAAAGTGACGAATATCAGTCTCAAATTAAAATTATCCACACAAAAATATTTAGGCTATAGGACAATTTCAAATTTTACAATTTGGGGATTTTTTTTTTATAAAACCCACACAAATGGTGAGGTGCGATGTGGAAGGGATTTTTTTCCTGATCGTATCAGTTAAGCATTTTGCAAGAAACAAGTGAAACAATGTAAAATATCTGAGATTTTTCAAGTTAAAAAATACAATTTATGTTATTGCATCAATAAAGTTTATTATTATTCAGCAAATAATGTGTATGGTTTTAAATATGGTTTTATAAAAAAGAAGATAAAAAATTCATCATTTACGTGTTGTCAGAATTTGATTTACATGCCTGTATAGTTTGTCGTCTGAATTCATTGGTGTAACAATCGACTCGGCTACCTTCACACTATAATCAAAACTAGAGGCCCACTACGATTGGTCGAAAATTCCCGGGAACCTGTCAATCAAATTGGTGGCGTTTTCTTGGTCCTTTGCGCCGAGTACTCACCTTTAAATACGAGCAGATTCAGATACTGATCATTATTTTACTGAAATTTTTGGTAACTTTCTTGCACATTGCTCGGACTTCAGCTCGTTCTGTTTAAATCAACATGGGTATCGGCAACAAGAGTCAGAAATACACGATGGTCGTGGACGTCAAAGGTTAGATTTGATCGATAGATCGGGAAATTTCATTCAAAAATTGTATTTCATAGTTTCCAAAAATCTTAAAAAATTGTTTTTGACTTTACATGCTTAAGTATTGGGGGCAGTTTTTCATTTTGTGTTTCATTTGTCTCCTTCCTAAATATTGTATGTGCAAAGAAACCAAATCCTTGTATAAAACTTTTGATGCAAACCTCAGTTTTTAACACGCCAAGCAATTATCTTGAAATTCATTAGTTTTTGCGTACTTAGGTCACTCGGAATTAAAATATCATCAATCTATCTTTTCAAAATGAATTCTGTATATATATTTTTTTTATTGCGACCGCAACCAGGAGGTAAAATATCTAGATCCGCCGAGCTCGACAATATGGTCCGCTTGAATTGTTTGTGAAAAAAGTAATCTTTATGATCATCAATTTTTCATATATGCCTGGCTTTTTAAAATGTTTAATGAGAATTTCAAGACTCTCATCTAATCAAGGAAGGTGGTGTAATGTTACACATTAATTTCAAAAAGTTTTGAATTGAAATTAAAATATGATGTAATCATATTCATGAATTCAATTGCCGTGAATAAAATGAGCTAAAGGTGGCCATGTATGATTTACAAGTTGCAAGTCGCTCAGTCTGCTTCTGTCAACACGGATGTAAATATGCAACTTCTGTGCATTGTTGCTAAATACACTGTCATCTGTCAAAAATTGTGTATGGTTGAGCACCAATGTCACGGAGATAGATGAAGATTAATGGAGAAAAACTGAGAGCATGTCCTTATAGTTTTAAATTGGTTTTTTTTTCTTTCAAAATTTCAAACATGAGACATGTATCAAAATTATTCTACCAGGTTATTCTCAACTATATTAAAATATCAGATGCGCGAGACGTATTTGATATTTTTTGAAAGCTTTTTCTGAAACGAAGCAAATGAAATTGTTTTTAATTGCTTAAAATGATAATATCAGTTATTTCAATAGTTGCGGTCTTCCTTGATATGAATTATGCACACATTTTTACTGTTTAGACTAAGAAGCGGTGCGCCTTAAGGAATTCAATCCGCATTATTAACTTGGACAGTTAAACTCATATGTATATACATACGTGTATTGATAGACATTTTTATTGTCAGTGAATCATTAAATTTCATTTGGAACATCCCTAATGTTTGTAATTTGTCACATGTCCGTGTTACCGGATATCATAGCCTGTAGTGGGGGACGTTTGACGCAACCCTACCTGTTCACACGGCGACCCCGGCCTTGTACAAAGGTACGCGTTGCGTAATGCATTAAGAGCTTGCTGCACATATTGTTTTGACCTTAACAGTTGTACAGAACAATTAAAATCCCCAGTGAAAGACGAGCTCTTTTATGTTAATTAAACATGCGAATTTCCCTTCATAAACACATGCACATACATGTGCATTGCAGAAAGAAAAATAAAACAGAGATGTTCAATTTTTCATCAAATTGGATAAATCCTAGATAAGTCATGACATCATATTATACTATTAATTCTCTCTATTAAAACATGGGTCAAGAAAGCTGTCCGTATACTCTTCAGTCAAATAAAATAGATTTTGCTTCAAAATATTGGAAGTCAATTGCTGGGTCCAAATTTGACCTATATCATGCATAGTCCTTTTGTTCTTCACCATTTAGATTATGAAATGTTCAAAACGTAATAGATTAAAATTTCATTTTCGATCGGAAAAATCAAACACAGAAATGATCCAATTACAAGACGCAGTAGCGTGGACAAGTTACCAAACTTAATTATAATAAAAGCTAATAGTTCGTATCATAGCACGTTAGTAGTAAAATACTTAAGCAATATTTAATAGTAATATACTGGAACATTAAACTTCAACAAAACACCTCACAGAGAGGGTATTTGCGTCATGTTTCTGGGTATTTAATTTGTAACCTTTCGGTAAGCAGCGCGTTACTGAGTGCACAATAGAACAGAACTTATATGGAGAACGTTACAGGCAAACAGCTGTATTTCTGTAATCACCAAACAAATGTCCTCTGTTGCAGAACCCCGATCTTTCGGAAGCATCCGGAAACTTATCGACCAATTCCAGAACAACGCTGTGTCCGAACCATCCAACGAGCAGGATATGAGTTCCTGGGGATACCACAACAATAACGGTACGGTATTTCAATGCGATACCTCCAGATAGTGATATGCAATGTTGCTTCGATATCTTGCGCTAACAATGCACATCTGTATCAGCATGGCTATATTTAATGTTGCAGGTGAAAATATCCAGTACATCGTATTGAGTCATTTTCTCTAATTCATATACAGTACATAAGGGGGGTTGATTTAAATGTTCACTTCTCTACAAATTCAGTACATTCTTAAAACATATACTTTAAAATGACCAAGTCAGATTAAATATTCTGCTGTGTGTACGCAGGGAATAAGTTGGAATATGATTGCTGTAAACTGGGTATTTAAACCTCAGCACATCGGCCTTCATGCATTGTTATTCACCGAACTAAAATACTTCAAAACCAGATACTCTGTAATGAGAAGCATTATGAATTATCAATTGGAAAATGAAGTTTTCAGTTGTCGATTTCACACAATCACATCATAGATATGTCTGTCAATATCTGTTTCTGTGAATTTATTTCGCTCCATGAGCAAAGACAAGTCATAAATTGTTGGAGGGAAATCCCCCCTTACACCAAAGTGTCAGGCAACAGAGGCCCAGATCAAAGACAGGTAACTCTGTCAATTTTGAGAAATAGTCGGTTTTGCGGATGTTTGTCAGGGGGCGTCCTGGTAGTTGCTTTCGTTTTGTGAAAATACAGCGAGTCGTGCTCTGTGATAAATAAATTAAGTAATTGATCGCTTTTAAAAGTGACCTCATTCATTCTGGAATGTTCTCTTGAAGCGAAAAAGAAGG
>NC_079168.1:5782860-5860360 GCF_947568905.1 Ostrea edulis
TTAACACAATTAATTTGAATTTTCCTGAAGAATTAAAGAAATTTGTGATGTTTTTATTTATTAAACTACTTGTGTAGATTTTCCTGTACATTATATATATATATATATATAACACGCCCCAAATTAAATACTATACAATGTGTAAGAACAAAAGACCAAAAAATTTAAAAGATTACATGCAGACCACCCCCACCCCCTCCACAAAATTTAAAAAAAAACATTTAAAAAACCACATGTCTTAACCTGTATTTTAGTTTGTTATAACAAGTCCATTGGATGTATTCTATATATTGGGTAAGAAGACACCTTGACTACGCTATATACGTGTTATATATTGGGACTGTATTAATAATTATGACAAACTGTTGAATTGGTGACAACGAAATGACGAGTAATCACCAATCTGTTACCACGTGGTGATATCCCTCTTTTCTTATTTCACGCATGATGATTGAAACATAAAATATGTCTATTTATTTAAACGTGAAGACTTCGTGAAATGACCATATGCGGCGTGAGACATTTAGCGCTTTATTTTAACTCTTAAAATAAAACCGCGGTCTTTGATGAGGAAAGCAGATGACAGATCTAATTTAGACAGGTAGTTTTGTTCTCATATTTTATGACATCTGTAGACTAAAGTCTCGTTGTTTCAGAATACGAGCCTAATTTTTTTTTTCACGGCCACAGACTCGATTGGAAGGTCACAGGAATTGATATATTGACCTAAAATTGCTATTTATAAATGAACTTAATTCAAAGTTCCGTGAATGATTCCTGAATAAATTTTTTTTAAATTTATATTTTGTGGAAAACCCCACCCTTTCTATGAAGTCGTTGATTTGAGGACGGTTGATGCACTTGTCGTATACTACGTGTATGTTTATTTACACGATAATTAAGTAACAATGCTACATGTATAGTGAACGTAAACATGTGAAAAGAATCATGTGAGGATGGACGAACATATAATATACATATATTTACAAGTTTCTTATTCATTTATTTAAAAATCCTGCTAATTAAATTACACAATATTTTTCTATTTCTTATTGAAAAAAGTTGCACAAGTTTAAAAATGGATGTCCGAGTATATTAATTTCTTTGGATGCATACTTGGCGTAAATCAGAGTAATAAGGGCATGACAATACAAAATCATATTTGTCTTCTATTTCGTTAAAATCACATTTCTGACATTTCCTTTGAGACCTTGTTAATTATTTTATTATCAAGCCTTTTCTATCTAAAGCTCATGTGAACAAATTTGGAGAATGGACAAGCATATAATACATTTAGAAGTTTCTTATTTATTCATTAAATACATTGCTAATTAAATTACACAATTTTTAAAAAAATTTCTTATTGAAAAAGTTCAGCAAGTTAAAAAGATGGATGGGCGAGTACAGCTCAAATGAAGACGTTCTAACTTTACCTAGTATTGTGGCAAACTTATTTGGTAAATAATAGTAAAATATTAGTATCTTCAACAGTCGATAATTGTTAAGTTACCGGAAGATGTTATGTACAAATAGATACACAGGAAGTGAAAAACCCCAAAGACCACAAATACAACTAAACGAACAAATCATAACTTCCTGAAATATAAACAAAATCATCGTATATCTTGATGTACAGCGTACATTACATCAAAAATGTTGGATGACTGACCTGGTGTACCAGGTCTATAGTCAACATTTTCATTAGTCTCCCATGGCTAGTCAACATTAACATTGTCATTTCTCATTAGTCTCCCATGGCTAGTCAACATTAACATTATCATTTGTCTCCCAGGGCGAATCAACATTATTATTAGTCTCCCAGGGCTAGTCAACATTATCATTAATGTCCCAGGGCTAGTCAACATTAACATTTGTCTCCCAGGGCTAGTCAACATTAACATTAGTCTCCCAGGGCTAGTCATTATCAACATTTGTCTCCCAGGGCTAGTCAAAATTAACATTAGTCTCCCAGGGCTAGTCAACATTAACATTAGTCTTCCAGGGCTAGTCAACATTAACATTTGTTTCCCAGGGCTAGTCAACATTATCATTAGTCTCCCAGGGCTAGTCAACATTATCTGTAGTGCCCCAGGGCTAGTCAACATTATCATTAGTCTCCCAGGGCGAGTCAATATTTAATATCATTAGTCTCCCAGGGCTAGTCAACATTTATTATCATTAGTCTCCCAGGGCGAGTCAACATTTATTATCATTAGTCTCCCAGGGCTAGTCAGAATAACATTAATTATATATCATTAATCTCTCAGATTCAATCAACACAACATGTTTATTAGCTTTTAAGCATTCATCATTATAGTCTCCATGGTCCAGTCAACGTTACGATATTATTGGTCTCCCGGGCCTATTCAACATGACATTGTTAATCTCTTAAGTCTGTTTGTTTGTTTGATTAATCATTTGGCTTACTCCATCCAAGGATTTTTCACTCATGCATCGTGAGATGTCACCAGCTACGTGAAGTGCATGGCAGAACTCTAGACCTACGCATTGCGCTCGAGGCAGTAACATTGAAGGTTAAGGTGGCTCTCTACGCTCAGAAATAGTTTCTCAAATCAGTCCGAATTATAAAAGATATGATTATAAACAATAAGTATATATGCCAAAAAGGAAAAAACCATTCAAAGGGATAAAAACATGATTTTCAAAAAATAAAGAACAAGGTACGGTTGTATACATGAAAAGGCCCAAAAAATTTCTCTCTATAAAATGTGTCTGGAATTAACCTTAATCAGCGTTTTAAGAAAGTAAAATAAATGCCAGGTATACTATATCAACAAAATCAGAATGATAGTCCTAAATGGATAGCATTATGACATCATGAATAAGACATTTCCCGCCTTTTTCTCAAAATAAGCCTGAAAACTGTCAAATGTCATACAAATTATTGCTCAGGAAAAGATGTGCACATTTGTCGAGCAAAATGAAAATGATATATATTGTGTATTATTTTGAGATGAAAAACATACTTCAATATGAATTTGCTCGACGCATGCGCTGTATGTTTTCTAAAAGGAAAACCACCTGCATTTGTGGATATTTTCATTGAAAATGGCATTTTTGCAATTTTATGCCAACTTCAAGCTCTCGTCATATGACACAAATCATTTTGCTGATCAAACTGAGTGAATTTTGGGTTTGCTAAACTATTCCTTAATTGAATGCCAGGATTTGATCTCCAAGTGAAATCGTCAATATTTTGGGCCAGATGACTGTAGAAACTGTACCTTGCTCTTTCAATACATATGTACAAAAGACTCTGGGGGATTTGAAATCGAGATCTGCGGATCACCAGCCCGATGCTTTAACCACTGAGCTACGATGATAGACAAAAATAATTTCACAAAATATTTAAATCGCCATCTTGTTACGTGGTGTCATAAAGAGTATAAGCTTTAGTATAGTGAGCTACCTTAAGTTCTCGTCCAAGACACCTGCAGCTCTCGTTTCTAAATGCACGGCGTTCGGCAAAGGGGCAGACTCTACGTTTTTCTACGCTTTGGATTATACGCGGTCAAGGTACGAGCGGAACTTGAACCCACGACCTCCTAGTCACAAAGCGAACGCTCTAACCACTGACCTACTGCGAGCGATTGTGCTAGACCCAATCAACATTACATGACTATTCTCCCAAATGAAAAGTGAAGATAACGAACAATGATCAATCTTATAACTCATAAAAGGAATACAAAATAAAGAGTTGAGCAAACACGGAACCCTTGGCATACCAGAGGTTGAATCAGGTGCCTAGGAGGAGTAAAAATCCCCTTTCAACCGGTCACACCCGTCGTGAGCCCTATGTCTTGATCAGGTAAACGGAGTAATCCGTAGTCAAAATCAGTGTGTCTAGAACGGACCAACATTCGGGATAGTCCGTCAATATGACATTCTTTTCAGCTTCCTGGTCCTAATCATCAAAGTGTGTACCTACGTGTAGCGCGCTGAGTGTTTCCATTGACATTATCCAATATCAAAGCAGCTAAAAGGTATCGAAATATGGTATTGTTTTATGCATAGAAAAGTGAATATTTTTCAAAGATCTAAAACATGATCTGCAGACTTGGGAACAAAATTCTTGGATACAGTTTAGTCTTATGAAACATACGGAGTGACGGAGGACAATCTGTATACAAAATTCTATATATAGTATTTAGTGTTCATCATAGATATAACGATCAAACTAAATTAAGGTTCCACTGACATTGCCGTAAGTGTATATTATAATATTCAACCGAGGTTAAGATACTTATCTCACTAAATATTTTCAATGATAAAAATACACGAGGCGTATCGCGATATATACTCTGTTGAACTCTTGACGGGACATGGAATGAGCCGGGCGCTGTGTGCGGTATACATACTGCTCTAATTTCTTTGATGGTTTTTATTTATTTATTTTGTTATGTACAGACGATATTAACCTTTTATACAGAACACAATGTCTACGATTATTTGGGACAACGATTGATATATGTATATGTAGTAAAGTTTACAACTTTTCCTTATAGATGATTCTACTTTCCAACAGAATATGCATTTCCTAATAAAATGAAAACCTCTAACTTTCCCATTTGAATTGTATCATTTCTATAGGATTTAAAAAAAAAAAATCAAAGTGAGGAAATCTACTTTTCTCATGAGATTTTTGTTTTCAAAGATTTATTTTCGATCGACTTGTCAACCTCAGAAAGAAATTTTTTTTGCAAGATGACGGACACCGATTTAGTGGAATTTTGAAAATGTTGATACACGATACACGAGACAATGTTTTGGTTTCCGATCCGCCATAGGAAAGGTGTCAGGATAAATTAATGTGTAATACTAATCATAAAGTCTAAAATATCGGGAAAAGATTTAAAAAAACTGAAAATAGAAAAATCCGATAGAGGGTGAGGTAGAAATAGGGGGTTCATGCATGTCTTCTTTCTCACATCACCCTCCTCCTCCCACCCCTTCTTTCCCTCCTTCCCGTGCGCTATCTTCTTCCCTCTCTCCCCTTTCTTCACCCTGCATTTCACACACTCCTCCCCCACCCCCACTCATGTGCGGCAATATACACACAGATTATAGATAGATTTTTAAAAAAAATTACAAATGGCAAATAAATAATCTAAACAGTGGATTTATTAAGAAAAAAATATATTCATTGATTCCTTTTTTGGTTGTAGAAATAGTTACAATTATATTGGTATAATTTACCTCTATAGATTTCTGTAACGACACAGGACACGAGAGAAAGTGTTATAGAATTTTGTAAAACTATTTGTAAATTGTTTTAGAATTTTGTAAAAGTATAATCTATTTGTAATTTGTCATGGAATTTTGTAAAACTATTTGTAAATGTTTTAATATTGCTAAAACCCCATATAATATTCACCCCCCCCCCCCCTCGAAACTACCTTAATTTTGCATTATTTAACTGACAAATTTTTACTTAAAAATTCAATAGAAAAATATACTCAAAAACTGAAATTCTTGTCTTTTAATAGTTGCATTTCATGTATTAATGACCAATTTGCATTGTTTTAAGATCAATTAATAGATAATCCCACGTACACACAGCAAAGTCCTACTTCATTTGTTAAATTATGTATCTATAAAAATACGAAATTGCAACTTCAACGCACAAATTAAGAATGACCTCCCTTTACAGCACTCTTCTTACATAAAGATAGGTTAAGTGTGTTTACCAGTACAGACAGCAATCGAAAAATTAATATTGTTTGTGTATTTACTTGACAGGACATTTGTCAAAGGTCAGACACTATTTCAAACAAACAGCGCATTTTGTTTACGAGTTGTATGGGGCTTTGATGCTGTATATATTCAATGACGCTAACCATGAGAACATTCGTGACACGTTTTTCCAGGGCAGTTACAAAATTTCCCTTCCAACGTCGTGTCAACAAACTCCTAGATGACCTGCTCGTGCCCTCCGTTCCAAGTAAAGTCTCAATGTTTTAGTACATTATGTTTAAATCGCAGATTCAGTTAATATTGAGCATACTGCACGAAATATTAAACAGTTTACAGAACTTTACTTGATGCGTGTTGAATAAAGCGTAAGGTCATGTGCACCTTTAATTTGTTAATTTGTCGTGATCAGAAATGAGAACGAAAGAATTTCAAAACATTATCAGGAACTGTTAATTTAGGCTATATCCTTGACCTGTAATCTCAGTAACTATCAATTTGAAATTTGAATTTCATGCATCTGAATATAAATGATAATGCAAATATGCAGGAAATTGATTCCAGTATTTAGAATAATGATTTTCTTTAATACATTAATTTTACAGGCATTTTTTTTGAATTTCATTAATTTTGTTTTGCAGCTCCACATGTTTGTGGTTTTTCCCACTGTTCACGAAACTATACCAGCAATTACAGCCCGAGACCACCATGGAATTATGACAGACTGACAAACTGGGGCTACGGCAGTGAAAATGGTAGAATAATAGGGGTAGAGCAATACAAACTGCTGAGAAATCTGCCACATGACGAGAAGTTGATGAAATTTTAAAAATTGATTAATGAATATCTAGGTTCTTTGCATTATGTTACTGTGGGGATCCGGGTTAGAACAGGTCCTCATTACCTATTGCTTGTTGTAAGGGGCAATTAAATGGGGTGGTCCTTTGGATGAGACCACAAAAAACGAGGCCCCATATGTCACAGCAGGTGTGGCATGTTAAAGAACCCTCCCTGCTCAAAGACTGTAAATGCTGAGCACAGACCTAAATTTTGCAGGCCTTCACCGGCAGTGGTGAAGTCTCCATATGAGTGAAATATTTTCAAGAAGGACATTAAAATCAATCAATCAATCTTTGCATTAATTATGGAGGTGTGAAAACAAAGCCTGGGTATTTTGTATAATTAGCGAAGTTAATTATGTAGAAATTACTGTGTCCTATCCCTATAACACTTACAAGTAACCTAGACATTCATTCCTTATACACGAGTATGTAATTTGTTTATCTCAATTGGACAGGGCAGTGCTCTTAGTGAGAATATAATATATGTAATGTATCATCAAGTGTTAAAAAAACATTAGTTAATATAAATACTTGTTTTGAAAATATTCCTCAACTATGTTGATTGTGTACAACTATGTTGATTGTGTACAACTATGTTGATTGTGTATGTCTGAATGTAAAATGATAAGCTTTATCTTGTACTGATAAGTATTATTTGAATTCATATTTTATTTGGTAGTTGAACTATTTGAAAACATGGTGTGAAATAGAGTAGATCCATTAACTGCTTAAATTGGTATTACATTTCTTTTTAGGTCCAGATACATGGCGCCAACACTTCCCACATGGAGAAGGGCACCAGCAATCTCCGATCAACATAGTCACTGATAAAGTTCACTATGATGCCAGTCTTGCTAGCAATCCTCTGAAGTTTAAGTATGACGTTTGTCAGGGTGCAGTGGTGGAGAATACAGGGAGGTCCCTTAAAATTAACATCCATCAAAAATCAGGTACAAGCAACCAACTGAAAACGATATAATGTGGTTTTACAGAATCCATAGTTATAATTGCGGAACTGAACAGCTTCCACAAAATAGATTCAGTGCCCACTGGGTGATGCTTTGATTCTACATTTGTAAAACTAAAACCATCAAGTTCAATGCCAGATACCAGTACTGGCTCTTCTTTAACAGTATTACGTTCTTGTTGTACAGATTAGAAAATGGATTTATTGGTAGATATTTCCAGTTTTTGTAAATTTATACAAGGTTATACAATATTGCATTTTTTAGGGGGGGGGGGGGGCAGATCCAGGATTTTCTTTATTGGTGAGGATGGGGATGCTTAAACCAACTGATATAAATTACTGAACTAGAAAAAAGAACTAGCCTGGAGGTTATAAAACTTTTTTGAGTACATTTTCACACTCAAACTCCGTGCTCTAAATCGTACTCATACTCAAAAGTGAAGTTTATGAAACTTTTATAAAATCATTCTCATGCTCAAATGGAGTACATACTCAATATTTTTTAAGTTTGTTTCGAAGCTTGCTCAGAATTGTACCCCAAACAAACGTGGCTGAGTATGAGTATGGTAAACATCTTATAACCTCTAGGCCTGAATTCAAATCCGAAAAATAGACTGTAGATATTTGCAGTGGTTGTGAAAACAATGTATGCCTATTTCTTAGGTATTTTGGTAGCTTTATGTATAAATTTTTAATGGTTAAGGCATTATTGGGGAAGAGAATGTTGTCAATGATAAAAAAAATCATCGCTAGAGGTTGCATGTTGTCAACTAGCAATATCAAATGCATGCAATTAATTTCTGCTGATATATTTTTCTAAAAATAATAGTTTTATTTATTTACTGTTTTACTTTCAAAGGGAAGTCACTCAAATTATAAAATGAAACAAGTGTGAATTTAATATGCTTTGAGGTGCAGAATAGGGTTGTAATTTGTATCCTCTCCCAGGGACTACCAGATTCCAGATGTGAAGCTTTTATGAATATAAAAAGATGGGGGGGGGGGGGGGGGGGGGGGGGGGGTCCCTCACGTCAGGAAAACTTAAAAATGATGACAGTCTGAGGCGAGTCACCTGCAACTTTACAAACAATCATATACAAATAATCATACAAACAATCGTGTACAAACAATCGTATACAAACAATCATATACAAACCATCATATAGAAACAATCATATACAAACTATCATATAGAAACAATCATATACAAACAATCGTATACAAACAATCGTATACAAACAATTATACAAAACAATCGTATACAAACAATCATATAGAAACAATCATATACAAACAATTACATACAAACAATCATATACAAACTATCATATAGAAACAATCATATACAAACAATCATACAAAACAATTGTATACAAACAATCATATAGAAACAATCATATACAAACAATTGTATACAAACAATCATACAAAACAATTTATACAAACAATTATATACAATCATATGTAAACAATCATATACAATCAAAATTGAAACTAAAAGCATTGAAATACATTGTATAAAGATCATTTATAAAACCAATTTTAATTGTCTTACTCTTCCGGAATGGTTAGTTAGTACGATCACTGTCAGTAAATCTCAGATCTCAGGTATGATTAAAAATTCATGCATCTGTAGGTTTAAGGAAACACTGCAAATCTTCAGTTTCATACGGATAAGCATCATGCACATAAAATTAATGTTGAATCGAGTGTGCATCAATTGCAAACAAGGACAGTGGTAAGGTATAGAAAAAATTAAACCAATATCAAAACTTTATTTCTCATTCATCTGTAAAAGGAAAATGTCCTATTGAAAAGAAACAGGGTAATCAAAATAACTGACACAATTCACAATTTCATCATAAGTTTTTTTAATGGCTAGTATACTTCTGATTTCATGCTATCATTGATTATTTGATATTACAACACTATAGGACATTTGACTCATAACTTGGAGGTCCAGGGATCCCTGGCAGCTGTGTTAAAAACTAAGACATTTTAAATCAGCAAGGTACTGTGTCATGGTAAGGTTGATGTTGGTGTCATACAAAATCCTCAGTTAGACACTTTTGTTGATATTGGTGTCACTGGACATACTGCTGGAGATGTCTCAATATGAGTGATCGATTTTTAGAATGGACGCAAAGCAACACATTTTCTTCAGCGTACATGGATTTGTAGGGGACTAACACACCCGGCAACACATACAGATGTTCAGTGAATGGCAGTGTGTTAATCTTGCAAACATGCCAACTTTTAAAAATCCCCATGGGGGATTTTGCGCGCGACAACCTTTTTTCAAAGCTCAAAATTAACGACATTTTAGCATGAAAATAAATATTTGTCCTTTCAAATAAAATATCAATCAAATCATTGTTAATGTATCATATATTAACACAACATCAAATGTGTTTGACCATTAACTATATAAAAAAAACTTTGAAAGATATACATTAATATTTTATTAAAATCATCTATTCAGCAAAAAATCTTCTCCAACAAGTCACATACATAATATCAAATAATATTTAAGGTTGCATCCTTTTACACCATACAATAAACATTGGCCGGTCTATATATCAAAATTTAAATTAAAGCACATGCATTTAGGTACGACTGCAAAGGCGATCTTGGTTGTCTGTAAACATGGGCTTGCAGAGACTGGTGGAATAATCTGCATTGCAACCAAAAAAGGAGTGATCTGCCCTGCTATGAAGTTTGCGAACAAAATCTTTGCACCCATGACATCTGAAATAATTACCAGGAAAAAAAACACATCAAAATATTCCGTTTTACTTGTAAATTAAGGCTACTTGCTAAATAAAAAATTCAGTACAGACTTGTGCGAATTACGCATCACAAAGTATATTTAATGAATACTACACTATATAGACTATATAATACATCGCTATAGACGGATAGATTTGGATAGCCTATATTATTATAGTTGGAAAAAATATATACTTGACGTACCTTATTGCAAATTTTGGATGCTGTCAGCGAGAGGCGGAATGTCTGATTGTTTGGTGGTGACACTAGCATCGTTGTCATTCACGTTTGTGTAAAGGATAGGTCAATTTGAAATCCGTCTTCCCGATTAATTACTATCAAAACATGCTTCGTACTGTCCAATAAACACCCCGACACAGGCAGACCAACCCGACACCATGCGACACAGGTAAACAGCAATGGCTGACTATTGTCCCGATTTCTGATTGGCCAGTTCAGAAATGACGCGGGATTTTCAATTCTGGTCACGAGATTTCACGATTATTCCGCTTTCAAACTCGTTTTCAATCGTGAAATCGGAAATTTTGGTCGGAAAAAAATTCAAAACGGGATTTTAGGGTAATTTTGCTTTCCCGATCGGGAAAGCGGGACCGGAGGGTAAAATCGGGAAGATCCCGCCTAAATCGGGAAAGTTGGCATGTATGATCTTGCTAGATCTATCCAACAGACTTATTATTAAAAAATTGTCTAAAAACAACACACATATGAACAAAACCATTATGTATATAGACAAAACCTTAGAATAAATTTTAAGTCATATTATCTGTCATTTAGGGGTGTTGCATTTTTCATACAAAATAATTATTTATTGATTTAATGAGGATTGCAAACAGCCTTAGCGCTATGCATATGCTCTCCTCTCCTTTGTCTATACAAAAAATATTGAATGGCAACACTTCTATATCACATTTTTTACTATGTTTTAAATAACTGATTGAGATTCAAGATAGAACACATCAAGATTTTTTTTTATTTGACAGAATTGACCGGTGGTCCACTACAGGATACATTTCATTTAGCACAATTTCATCTTCACTGGGGTTCCAGTAATGACCAGGGTTCAGAACACACAATTGACGGCAGACTTTACGCAGCGGAGGTAAGGATGAGTGAAAGATATCTATCAACTTCTCAAAGCTACAGTAAAACATGGTTATGATAAACACAGCTATAACGAATTCATATTCATAATGAATCACTGTATCGTTTTATCCTGAGTTGATTTGTATGATCTAAATATGAATTGTTCATTTAAAACTACCTCAATAATCTGATTGTAGAAATTAAATAATTCATATGAATATATTCATTTTCACTCTATTTTTCCCTTAATCAAGACTGGAGAATGATGTCTCATAAATTTTCTATGTTTGACAGACGTTAATTACTGCCTATGAATACACATACATGAATCTACATATGGACTATAGTAATCACCTTTAGAAGTGATCACCTTTAGTACATAATTAAGATTAAGATGTATTGTCTTTCTTTTTTTAAATCTACAGTATATGAAATGATATATTCTGAGCCTCTTTACAATGGCATGTTTTTCAAGGATTACTAATATGCTCATTTCAATGTGGAGAGCATTTTTAAATGTGTTATTTTTGTTGAAGTTTGTGAATGAAGTGGTTAGTTTTGTATAGCTGTCTTGCTTCGTTATGCCCATAGTTATATTGTTACTTAGAATTCTGATCTCATGACTTAAATGGTTTATTTTGATTATGGTTTTTGTGTTTGATCAACAGTGGCATTTTGTTCACTGGAACTTGAAGTATGAAAATTTCCTGGAGGCGGCCTATCATCCAGATGGTCTGAGTGTGGTGACATACATGGTCAATGTGAGTAAAGTACTAATCTGACTTATATAAACAACGTGAGTAAAGTACTAATCTGACTTATATAAACAACGTGAGTAAAGTACTAATCTGACTTATATAAACAACGTGAGTAAAGTACTAATCTGACTTATATAAACAACGTGAGTAAAGTACTAATCTGACTTATATAAACAACGTGAGTAAAGTATTAATCTGACTTATTTAAACAACGTGAGTAAAGTACTAATCTGACTTATATAAACAACGTGAGTAAAGTACTAATCTGACTTATATAAACAACGTGAGTAAAGTACTAATCTGACTTATATAAACAACGTGAGTAAAGTACTAATCTGACTTATTTAAACAACGTGAGTAAAGTACTAATCTGACTTATTTAAACAACGTGAGTAAAGTACTAAGTACTAATCTGACTTTTATAAACAACGTGAGTAAAGTACTAATCTGACTTATATAAACAACGTGAGTAAAGTACTAATCTGACTTATATAAACAACGTGAGTAAAGTACTAATCTGACTTTTATAAACAACTGTGTGAGTCAAGTCCTGTAAAAATCACTAATCTGACTTATATAAACAACTCAGTACTAATCTGACTTATATAAACAACTGTGTGAGTCGAGTCCTGTAAAAATCACCAATCTGACTTACATGTATATACAGTAAACAACTTTGTTAGTGAAGTCCTATAAAAATCACCAATCTGACTTATATAAACAACCATGTTAGTGAAGTCCTATAAAAATCACCAATCTGACTTATATAAACAACCATGTTAGTGAAGTCCTATAAAAATCACCAATCTGACTTATATAAACAACCATGTTAGTGAAGTCCTATAAAAATCACCAATCTGACTTATATAAAAAACCTTGTTAGTGAAGTCCTATAAAAATCACCAAACTGACTTACATGTATATACGGTGGAATCCCGTTATTACGTTCCCCCTTTAATACGTTAGTCCGCATATTACGTTGGAATTTCAAAGCACTAAACCATTTCTTAACAAACCTATATAAAATAGACCTCGTTATTACGTTGTCGTAAGATGCCGGGACTCGGTATTACGTTGTAAACATTCCGACAAAAACGTAATAAACCCCTAATTATTCAATAATGATTCTCAAAATAATAAGTCATTCACACCTTGACTGCCTGAGGCAGTCACCATGTTTTCCTGGTCTGTTTGGGGATTAGAGACGCTTGACTGATCACGCTTCGATAGATCTAGCGACATCAATACAGGTGAATACCCCGTATCGAAGCCAGTGATAAACAATTAAATAATGTGTATTTAGACATTGTACTCTGTGAAATTTACTTCATTTTTCATATTTTGAAAATCGAAGAAATAATTTCTCAACCACCTGAGTGTTCAGCATAGTGTGATTACCTTCGCTATTAAAACTCTATTTACGGACAGCTTTGGTACCAAACATGAAAGACAAGATTTATCGTAGCAATGTTAAAACCGCTTGGACATAGGTGACTAAAGGTGTTCAATTAAAAAATTGTCCGTTGTTTGGACATGCAGCTTGGATGTTCGTAAATCTCGTCCATGCATACACCAATCAAACTGTCCCGTGTTATCGACCAATTCGTGCACGGCATTTACCTCAGTGAATATTCTAAAATCCCTTGATGCGCACGTGATTTTAGTGCCATCATTTAGCGTTATAAATGAAACCTTCGTGCATCATTATATATATTTTTTTAATGTGGATTGCGTTTAAATTGTTCTCCGTGTTTATCGTTGGTGAGAAAAGTGTGTAAGTGTTGGGTATCGTGTGTGTTTTGTGTCTATAGTTTGGTTGTTTTTGGGTGGGATTTTTAGCTCACCTGAGCTAAAAGCTCAAGTGAGCTTTTCTGATCACCCGTATTCCGGCGTCCGTCCGTCTGTCCGTCCGTCTGTAAACTTTTAACATTTTTAACTTCTTCTCAAAAACCACTGGGCCAATTTCAACCAAAGTTGGCACAAAGCATCCTTAGGTAAAGGGAATTCTAAATTGTTAAAATAAAGGGCCAGGCCACCTTCCAAGTGGAGATAATCAAGAAAAGGTAAAAATAGGGTAGGGTCATTAAAAAATCTTCTTCTCAAGAACCACTGGGCTAGAAAAGATGAAATTTATAGATAAGCTTTACTAGGTAGTGCAGATTCTAAATTGTTAAAATCATGGCCCCCAGGGGTCGGATGGGGCCACAATAGGGGATCAAAGTTTTACGTACAAATATATAGGAAAAATCTTTAAAAATCTTCTTCTCAAGAACCACTAAGCCAGAAAAGCTGATATTTACATGAAAGCTTTCTGACATAGTGCAGATTCAAGTTTGCTCAAATCATGGCCCCTGGGGGTTGGATGGGGCTACAAGGGGGGATCAAAGTTTTACATACAAATATATAGGGACATTCTTTAAGAATCTTCTTCTCAAGAACCACAGAGTCAGAAAAGCTGATATTCACATGAACAGCTTCCTAACATAGAGCAGAGTTTGTTCAAATCATGGCCCCCTGTTGTAGGATGGGGCCACAATAGGGGATCAAAGTTTTACATACAAATATATAGGAATTTTTAAAAAAAAATCTTCTTCTCAAGAACCACTGAGCCAGAAAAGCTGATATTTACATGAAAGCTTTCTGATGTAGTGCAGATTCAAGTTTGTTCAAATCATGGCCCCTGGGGGTAGGATGGGGCCACAAGAGGGGATCAAAGTTTTACATACAAATATATAGGAAAAATCTTCAAATATCTTCTTCTCGTGAACCATTGGGCCAAAGAAGTTCACATTTACATGAAAGCTTTCTGACATAGTGTAGATTCAAGTTTGCAAAAACTATGACCTCCAGGGGTAGGTTGGGGCCATAATAAGGACTACGGTTTTACATGCAAATATATATAGAAAGTCTTCTGATATGGACCAAGGTGACTCAGGTGAGCAATGTGGCCCATGGGCCTCTTGTTTTTATTGTGTTGGGTATTGTGTAATTAGAGAACTTACTAAAACGATGTTTTGTTATTTTTTTAATATGAATGTTGAATACGAACCGGAACGAGTTATTGATAGAAATTTACATGAACGCATTGTTTTAAAGTTGAACAAAATGGCGGTCCAAACGAATGCAGAAAAAGCAACGTTTATCAAAACATTCTTATGTATCCTACACCGAAATAAAGAAAAGGGATAAGAACATGAAGAATTACGGACATTAAAGATAAGATGTAAATAAAACAAAGTATCATAGTCTTTTAAACAAAGAAACAGTAAAGATATATTCACACACCCCTTCACGAAGTACCAACGGACGATATACAATTTCCAAATCATATTTTTAATGGATTTCACTGGGAACATTTACTATGTTGCCCCCGGTATTACGTTATTTTATCGTGACAAAATGGAAAACGTAATAACGGGGTTCCACTGTAATACAGTAAACAACTTTGTGAGTGAAGTCCTATAAAAATCACCAATCTGACTTATATAAACAACTTTGTGAGTCAAGTCCTATAAAAATCACCAATCTGACTTGTATATAAACAACTTTGTGAGTCGATTCTGATAAAAATCACCAATTTGACGTATTATATAAACAACTTTGTGAGTTGAGTCTATGAAAATCACCAATTTGATTTAATATATAAACAACTTTATGAATCGAGTCATATAAAAATTAATTACTTAATCTGATTTATGTAAACAACTTTGTGAGTCGAGGCTTATAAAAATTACCAATCTGACCGAAATTAATTCATTTTTAAGTATGCATTTGTGTATGACAAATGACTGATTGCCAATGTTTATCTTTGACTGTAAGTTTTCTGTGGAAACTTTTTTAAATGTTAGATTAAAAAATTCTACAAAATGTTTTTACAGACAATATAATATAAACAATGAATATGTACTTGCAAATGAAAACTTTAGGTTAGCATTTGTAGTGTTTATAATGTGTTAGTAGTGTTTATAGATGTTAGTAGTGTTTATACATGTGTGTGTAGTGTTTATAGATGTTAGTAGTGTTTATACATGTGTGTGTAGTGTTTATACACATGTGTGTAGTGTTTATACATGTGTGTGTGGTGTTTATACATGTCTGTATAGTGTTTATACATGTGTGTGTGTGTAGTGTTTATACATGTGTGTGTAGTGTTTATGCATGTGTGTGTAGTGTTTATGCATGTGTGTGTGTAGTGTTTATGCATGTGTGTGTGTAGTGTTTATAGATGTATGTGTAGTGTTTATACATGTGTGTGTAGTGTTTATACATGTGTGTGTAGTGTTTATAAATGTGTGTGTAGTGTTTATACATGTATGTGTAGTGTTTATACATGTGTGTGTAGTGTTTATACATGTGTGTAGTGTTTATACACGTGTGTGTAGTGTTTATACACGTGTGTGTAGTGTTTGTGCATGTGTGTGTAGTGTTTATACATGTGTGTAGTGTTTATACACGTGTGTGTAGTGTTTGTGCATGTGTGTGTAGTGTTTATACATGTGTGTGTAGTGTTTATGCATGTGTGTGTGTGTAGTGTTTATGCATGTGTGTGTGTAGTGTTTATGCATGTGTGTGTAGTGTTTATACATGTGTGTGTAGTGTTTATGCATGTGTGTGTGTAGTGTTTATACATGTGTGTGTAGTGTTTATACATGTTTTGATAGTGTGTATACATGTGTGTGTAGTGTTTATACATGTGTGTGTAGTGTTTATACATGTGTGTGTAGTGTTTATACATGTGTGTGTAGTGTTTATACATGTGTGTGTGTGGTGTTTATGCATGTGTGTGTGTGTAGTGTTTATACATGTGTGTGTGTGTAGTGTTTATGCGTGTGTGTGTTGTGTTTATACATGTGTGTGTTGTGTTTATACACGTGTGTGTAGTGTTTATGCATGTGTGTGTAGTGTTTGTGCATGTGTGTGTAGTGTTTGTGCATGTGTGTGTGTAGTGTTTGTGCATGTGTGTGTAGTGTTTATGCATGTGTGTGTAGTGTTTATGCATGTGTGTGTGTAGTGTTTATACATGTGTGTGTAGTGTTTATACATGTATGTGTAGTGTTTATACATGTATGTGTAGTGTTTATACATGTGTGTGTAGTGTTTATAAATGTGTTTGTAGTATTGAGACATGTGTTTGTACAGGTGGGTGCAGAGCATCAAGAGTTTAAGAAGTTGACGGATGTTTGCACAGAACTCGTAGAAGCTTACACATCGGTACCACTAACACAGCCATTTGATTCCATGAAGATGTTGAAAAGTAGGTAGTTTATGGCAAATGGTCTCTGTACTCTGTAGCTGGCTCTCATTGTAAATAACTGACTGCAGTACAGTTAAAGAATTAAGATCAACTAATAGAATGCAAAAATTGGTATTACAATGTTAGGGTAATTTATTGAAATGATAGTAAAAATGTCAAAGGTTTTTTGAAATTAAAAATAAGAAAAAAGTCACAAGGAGTTGAAAACAGTACATTTTCCAGTGAAAGAGTCATTCATTACTCATTATAATGTCACTAATGTTGATGACACTGTGACTGATCAAAATACCCCCCCCCCCCTCCCCCCCCCAAAAAAAAACAATAACAAAAAACACAAGTTTTAAGAAGATAGGTATCAATTCCAAAATATAGAGTACAGGTTCAAAGGAAAGAAAATATTTAGATACTGTACATGTACTTAGAACATTATAGTACAGATGTAAAGTCTATAAAAACATATATAAAACAGACCTTGTGTGAAAGGCGTTACAGTAAACCTATTAACTTATGTCCTAATCTTTGTCTCATCTGAATAAAAAAATATTGTTTAAACAATTTCTTGTGTGGAAATTGCTTTCTCTCTCTGCTTTTTCAGAAAAATAAGGGAAATCCGTTTTATAGTGCCACACATACAAAGTACATGCACTTCAGCTGGATAAAACATCATGCACTTCACAATGCTTGTATATTTGCGTTATAGAGAAAAAGTACTCTTATTTATAGGTAATCTGAAGGTCTCGCTTTTTGAGTCCAAAAACAGGCACAAGCTCTGATTGAACCTCTCTAGATCTAGGTCTTAAACTACATAGATAAGAGGATATTCTGTGTAAATGTTGTTAAATAGTTGGGATAATAAATATTGTTGTAAATTCTCCATGTATAACATTACTAAAACATAAGTTTTCTCTCCCAGGAATTTAAACGATCATTGCTTCTTGATACATATACGTATAAACAAAATGAAATACAATACATGTAATGCAAACAATCTTGTCTCATATACTTTAAATATATGACACTTGCAGGGATACTGTTTTGTGCAAAACTCAGGATTCTTATTGATTTTTTGAGGTTGCAAATCCAATGATAAGATTGTTGATGACCCCCTCCCCCTCCCTCTGTGGATATGTTGAGCTTTGTGGAGTGCATGTTGCCATACTTGTATTATCGTTGATGTTCTTTTGAAACCATTCTCTGCTGTCAATGACTGTACATTTTTTGTCAGGTGATGTATCCCAATACTGGACGTACCAGGGGTCACTGACCACGCCCCCTTTGTTAGAGAGTGTCACATGGATCATATTCAAAGATCCGGTGCAGATTTCTCAGGATCAGGTAATACAATCAGAATACAGGGTCAGGGTTCATACTGGACAAAGAAAGATACTGTCTGCTTATATCTTGAGAACCCTTCGCTTGACATACATCAAACTTAGTATAGTGGTAAATCTCAAGGAGTAGATGACTACTATTGATTTTGAGGTCATGGTCAAAGGTCACACTGAACATAGGAAATATTTTCTGCTCAAAATCTTGAGAACCCTTTGCTTGACAGACATCAAACTTGGTACACTGGTACATCTTAAGGAGTGGATGGCCCCTTTTGATGTCACATGGTCAAAGGTCAAGGGCTATACTGAACATGGGAAGATACTGTCTGCTCAATATCTCGAAAACTCTTTGCTTGACAGACATCAAACTTAGTAGATTGGTACATTGTGATGAGTAGATTACTCCTATTGAGTTTGAAGTCACATGGTCAAAGGTCAAGGGTCATACTGGACATAGGAAAATACTGTTCGCTCAATATCTCGAGAACCCTTTGCTTAACAGATATCAAACTTAGTACACAGGTACATTTTAAGGAGTAGATGACCCCTATCGATTTGAGGTCACATGGTCAAAAGTCAAGGGTCAAACTGGAGGAATATACTGTCCATTCAATATTTTGACAACCCTTTGCTAGACAGAATATATGTACACTGGTACATCATAAGGAGTAGATGACTCCTATAAAATTTGGATAGCCAACGGTCAAGGTTCAAATTAGACATAGTAATATATCATTGTCTCCTATAATTTAAGAATCATTTGCTTGACTGACACCAAATTTGGTACACTAGTATATCATAGAAAGTAGATGACCCCTATTGATTTTTAGGTCAAATGGTCAATCCACTTTGAACATAGGAAGATAGTGTCTGCTCAATATCTTGAATCAGTTTCGCTGTACTATCAATTAAATGATGCATGGGTAAAATCCTTTTCAATTTTGCACCACAGAGGGCATATATGTTTTACAAACATTTTTTGTTGATCAGTATATATTATTATACCCCCCGCAACAAGTTGTGGGGGGGGGGGGGGGGGGGGGGTATACTGGAATCGGGTTCTCCGTCTGTCTGTCTGTAGACGCAATGGTTTCCAGGCTCTAAAGCATTATCCTTTCCACCTACCGTCACCATATCATATATATGGACTACCCATGGGATGAAGATGTTCCCTATGGATTTTGGGGTCAAAAGTTCAAAGGTCAAGCACACTGGACATCGAAGTAGTAATATGGTTTCCGGGTTCTAAAGTGTTATCCTTGCCACCTACAGTCACCATATCATACATATGGACTACCCATGAGATGAAGATGTTCCCTATCGATTTTGGGATCAAAAAGTCAAAGGTCAAGTGCACTGGACATCGAAGTAGCAATATGGTTTCCGGGCTCTAAAGCATTATCCTTTCCACCTACAGTCACCATATCATACATATGGACTACCTATGGGATGAAGATGTTCCCTATTGATTTTGGGGTCAAAAGGTCAAAGGTCAAGCGCACTGGACATTAAAGTAGCAATATGGTTTCTGGGCTCTAAAGCATTATCCTTTCCACCTACAGTCACCATATCATACATATGGACTACCCATGGGATGAAGATAATCCCTATCGATTTTGGGGTCAAAAGGTCAAAGGTCAAGCGCACTGGACATCGAAGTAGCAATATGGTTTCCATTTAAATTCTTTAACGGCTTTTTTCATCGCATGGAGATACTGTGTTCCTAGATAATCCATTTCTCCCTACAAACGAGAATAACCAAGGTTTGTCATGCCATTTGTTTTTTACACTCAGAAAAGAGGTAGTTTATACCTATTACCAACACCCTTTGGGAGATTGGGGTAAGCGGGGGCTATTCTTAGTGAGCATTGCTCACAGTTCCTCTTGTTACTACAGTAACTTGATCCGAAGAGTCGGATCACGTCGAGTTGACAGGTGCGGATCATCAGATCACACGAGATGCGAAGCGTCAAGTTTGATCTGATGATCCGCGCCTGTCAACGAGAGGTGATCCAACTCTTTTGATCAAGTTACTGTAGTAATGATAAATTTATTATATACCCCCTTATGCATTTTAAATCCACATTTATAAGATAATAAATGTAATCCAAGTTATCAAAAACACAGACATACCATGAAATTATGTTTTGTGTATGCAGTTTCGTTTGTGACGCAGTCAATATTTTCCACAAATAACGTTGGCCTGCATTGTGACGTCATTGTGACGGCATCAGTTTCAGAGGATACTGATACGGAATCAGAAAACCACAGTGTGGTGATCCGGAAAACCGGATCACACGCTGTGAAATCCACAGCATCAACAAACGATACATTGATGGGTATATAATAAAATGAAATACCCAGGTTGTTACAGTGTATGTGTCATCTCATTAACACTTTGTGTCTTGACCTTTCTACAAAACAATAACTTCTCAGAGTGAAAGTGCAGCATGTACATGTAATTAAATGTTTGGATCTATTGATCAATAAATACATGATTTTGGTTGTATAGGAGGTGAGTATTTTATGGGGTATTTCTGAATCTCACTTCAGTCATCATGTTGTTTAATAAGGAGACTCATCAGTAATAGAAGTTTAGAGGTACAGAAGTGTTGAAATGATCACGTAATTGTTTACAATGCAGGTATATCGTTATTCAGATGAACATAATCCTCCACTTACCTGTACGAAATGCAGGTGCATGGATGCAGTTTAGAGTTCAGACTTAACATTCCATCCCATTTTCAGATGTCATATTTCTACATCCTTCTGTCAATGAATTATGTTGACCTGTCAGAAAAATATATCAGGTGAATATAAACATGTTGACATTATGTCATAAGTTAGACATCATGTAATAAAATCGTTACCTATGTGTAATAAATTCATCCTAAACAATCACGATATACCGGGAAGGGTTATTGCGCTGCTTAACAAGGAGAGTTTATTGTTATTTACGCGTGGTGCAGGACAAGAAAGACAATCTTTTTTCAATATTCAGATGTGGTATATATTGGAAAAGAGTTGTTTTTCCCCAGCTGATTGACGCAGGAGTTGTCATTTTTATTCAAACTACCTACATGTTACAAAATAATGTTGAATCATCAATACACTTAAAGGTCTACATTTACTCTCGTGTTAAAAGTGTACAGTATATTCTCCTATTAAATGTGTACAGTATATTCTCCTATTAAAAGTGTACAGTATATTCTCCTATTAAATGTGTACAGCATATTCTATTAAAAGTGTACAGTATGTTCTCGTATTAAATTCTCCTATTAAACATGTAATCTACAGTATATTTGCATTTGGAGAAATATTTGTGTAATTGTTAATCTTGTATTTTATAACTAAACAGTAACGCATATATTTCTTGAAATTGTAGATATAGTGACTACTGTATAAAAAGCGAGGAAATAATAAAAGAAATGGTAGTTATAGCGACTACTGTACAAAAATCGAGGAAATAATAAAAGAAATGGTAGTTATAGCGACTACTGTACAAAAAGCGAGGAAATAATAAAAGAAATTGTAGATAAACATGTAGCGACAACTGTACAAAAAGAGAGGAAATCATAAAAGAAAATGTAGACACTTAAGATGATGGAAATTGGGGGGGGGTGTTCATTTCAGGCGTAACGCTAGTCTGGAGGTCATTTAGATGATGGGAATCTGCGGAAGAGGGGGTCGTTCGTTTCAGGCGTAGTCTGAAAGTGATTTGAGGGCTAGTTCAGATCTTCATGACTTTGAGTTCCACACCTAAATCTGAAAAACTATTTTCAATTTTATTTTAAAATTTTGTTTCAAACATTCAATTGATTACATTGAATGAATATATGATATAAGACAAGAATGACGAACGCTTTGTCATAAATATGTTATATCACATACATGAACATGTATTGTACTTTGTTATTTCATAATAAGATTTCTAAAAATTGCGTTTTGCATTGTTGCTACTAATAGTACTCTTAAAAGCATTAATCATGATTACATTTCTCATTAAATGATATGTTATATAATAAGCGCGAAGACCCATCATCGAAAGTATATATGCGTGTGGGAAAGAAATATGATTAAACAAGCAATTTGGAGCTTTCGATGCAGATTCAAATGAATATTAGCTTTATGTCAGCCTAACCCAAAATAAGTCAAATTCGTATGAAAGGTAAAAATGGTCATTTATTAAATGAATAAATGACAATCAAAAGCAGTAACGTATATACAAGCACATATATAGAAAAATCCAATCCCTAAAGTAGCACCCAATATAAAAGTACAAAAGTAAAGCTTTGTAGGTGCTGATGATTTTATCTATTTTCATTAAGATCAAGAGCTCCTATGAAGAGGATATTAATAATATACATGGCAGTATAGTAAAGAAGGTATTGCACGTCTCATGTTAATTTCCCTAAAGGGGTTGCATGAAAGGTCGAAAAAAAAAAAAAAGTTATTCAAACATATGATAAAACCAATTGGAATGTATGTCTTGATTCAATAAATTTTGAAAATAAGTTTAAAGGACGTGTATTGACAAAATTAGCCAAAATAATTCGAGTTTAAATCAAGCAATAAGCGATTTATATGATTTTTAGCATTAAAATGGAGGGCTATCCCCGAATTTCAGAAAAAACTGCCTCCGTGAAACAAAATAAATTTAGCATGAACATGTTCTTCGAGTTTTCCTCCAAAAAACTGTCGCTTTGAAATTTTGTTTAACAAGGTCAGTTTTTCGTAAATTTAAAAAAAATCGAAACGACTTCACTGGTATTATTTTCAACTTCACCTGTACGTTAATTTTTGTTAGTAATATATGGTCTACTGCGTGGTCTAGTGGGTAAGGTCGTCGACTCTTCCATGTAAAGATGTTTACTATTTTTAAAACGACCGGGTTCGACTCCCTCAAGAACACAATTTTTTTCATATTACGTTTTCCATCTAGATTTTTTTTTCTTAATTGAAACACGCTTCTAGTTTTTATAAATGTTTCATGTCACATCTCTGTTTATTACCATGTGCCGAGTTTGAAATAAGCTTCCAACCTGGACACTGTTTAGTTTGTGAATAGCTAGGACTCTCAACAAACACGTCTAATACAGCATGCAATACCTGTGTTTTGATAGTCAGGGTTGCTAACGAGAACTTGTATGTTTTTCTGAATGAAAGTTTTTGACATGGTGCCTTTTACGAAAAACTGTTGTGAACTATGCAAAGCTTTGGAAGAAAACCTTTAATGCCAAACAAGGTAAATAACCGTTAAACAGTTTGAGTTTATATGTATTCCAGTAGCAAATTGCTATATTGAATCAATTTTTACAGGTGCATGTACTTCGAATAATGTTGAACTTTATTAATGTGTATTAAACTTCCCATATTTTGTTTTGTGGTCAGAGTCATGTCCAGTTACCAACTGTTGGTTGTAGAAAATAATATAAGTATAAGAGCTTTTGGACTGTGGTAGTATAGAATGTTAAATATTTGATACACTCGTAACATTGTAATCGTATACATTTTATCTGATACTCCAAAAAAAAAAAAAAAAAAAAGGAAGACAATTTAATTTTCACGATTTCAAAAATTATCTTTAGACTACATGTATAATGTATTGACACATAAAATGTATTAAGCTTGTCCCTAGTACAGGGAAATCTTTTAGGTATTTAAATGGCAAATACGCAACGAGTGCAAATAATGAATGAAGGTCAGTTCTACGTCACGAGTGCTGGCACAGAGCTCCGATTTGGGAAAATTCCCGCTTCGGTGCAACACCCTCTTTGTTTAGACATTATCACTTATTACTATCACCACGCTAAGAGTTGCGGAGTGTATAATGTTTTTGACCAGTTTTCAAGCCATGTGTAATTAAGATATTTCTGTTTTGATATGTTATACATTTTACATTTCTAGACAATAGTGCATGTAACTTGAGTAGTGCCATCTCGTCACATGCGTGAAAATGTTACAATACAGCACAATGGCGTAGGAATATATATTGTATTTCATATCATTGTCATTCATTATGTATAGCATTGCCATTTTTTGTGGGGTATGTGAGTTTGCTCAATTGTTCTTTCATTAGACTTTTTACTCAATTTACCGACTATCAACGTGACACAGAACCTCCGTTTGTAAGGTCGTAATTCTCACTTCTAAATCATTGCTTATGTTTCCGTGTAAGATTAGATTCAGCCATGGCACGAGCTGAGCTTGAATTCACGATCTCTCGGATACAAAGCGAACGCTCTACCACTGAGCTACCGTGACCGGTCCTCCTGTATAAAATAATCCCTATAGAGATGTAAGGTTATTACCTGGGTTTGAGGACATCCGTTTTGTTTGATCCGAAAACGTATGTCACCCAAAGCCGCGGACTGAGGGAAACAGATCGGTTCGAGACTCAAGCAACACCTCTGTTGTCCGAGGATCCATTTTATAACTGTTTTATTATCCAACTTTATTTTTTACGTGATGAAACATTAGTAATCATCTACAACAAAAAAATGCTATTGTTCCACCGTATTACAGGTTCACTTCATGAAAGCACGAAAATGTCTGGGTGTTTCCACACAAGACTCTTCGTTATATACAAGCTAAGCTGTAACGTCTTATCCCTTACAAAGTTCTGTGAGGTAACAAACGGACAGACCAGCGAACGGACGTCGTAATGCCCGAGTGTCGCTGTGCTTCGCCGGCGGCACAAACATATAAGAAAACTCCACCTGTACATGGAAATTTTGTACAGATTTGTAATTGATATGCGAGCTGTGAATCTGTTACATTCCATGACATATTTGTTCTTGTAGATGGATGCTTTAAGGAAGCTTAAATTTCCCGAGGGTCAATGTATGGCAGACAACTGCAGACCCCCCACGCCGATCCACCATAGGAGAGTCAGGGCTTCCTTCAGGTCGTAGATCACCCCCGTATCCATGGATTCTAGATGCAACTTGCTGTCCAACACGTGCTTATCTCATAATACTCAATGCATGGAATATCCCAGATGCAGGAATTTCAAATTATCCTCAGGAAAACGACTCACTGCTCGTTGGTTTTCCCCGTTTTGTTTATTTTGTTAACCTTCCCATGGCTGAATTAGGACAGGTGTATATTGTGCTTGTTCTCTGAGATGTGCGGTGAACCCGTACGCCACAGTGTTGAACAACGTATTTATTTAAGTGTGTGCAATTATGAAAATCTTATATTATGTTTGTGACCTATACAAATACTCACACTGTTTAGTTTTTATAATCTGTACATTAGGGGAGTCAATCGAATTATGTAATAAAAGTATGAAAGTATGGGTTGTGATTTTCATTTTGAAATTATCAAATTTAATTTCACTAATCTTTAAATGAACATTGATGAAAGGTCAAGAATTCATATAAGTTTTTTTTTAGAAACATTTTATATTTGAAAATTTGACTTTTGAAGATTTCTTTGGAAATATGAAGATAACGAACAGTAATGAATCTCATAACTCCTCTAAGCAAAACTTTCAATTCGCCACAATTGAGAACAAGAAATTCAACTTTTTATGTTTTGAAGAAGGATTAAACCACATTCCAAGGAGAGATGGTTAGAAAATAGCAACACTATTTCTGGATTTTCCAAAATGACCAATGGTTCTTGTTTTAAGATGTTTATAGTAGGTGATGCAAGAAAATCTCAAAAAGTTATCGACTCCAAAATTAATGTATAGTATCCTGATAAAGGTGCTAGAGACAGTTTTTATACGATCGTCTAAGACGGGGCGTATTATGGTATGGCGATCGTGTCCGTCCCGCTTCGTGTCCGGCTCATTACTGAATACTATGAGACTTGCATGAAAAGAACCTTTAGATGTAAAACTTATACGGTACCAATTTTGATGCACCATATGCGCATTTCGACAAATAATGTCTCCTCAGTGATGCTCAAGCCGAAATTTTGGAAATTCGAAATAATAAACTTGTGAGAGCTAAAAGGAAAACTAGAGTGCCAAAAAATGGAGCCAAATTCGTCTAAGGGTAAGAGCTATGCATGAGGAAGATAATCCTTAATTTTGAAATGAATTTCTAAATTTTATCCCAGCAATTAAATATACATCCGTATTTTCAAGCTAGTAACGAAGTACTTAGCTACTGGACTGTAGAGACCCTCGATATATTGACATTTTATGTACATGATTACACACACAAGAGCTTGTTTTAAGTATGGACAGTTTTTAAATCGAGGCAAGCTAGTGACAAACAAGTTGATGGTACAGGGGTTTCAACAGTCTCGATTGAAGTCAGCATTTCGCAAATTCTATGGTCATTATAATGATTTAGTTCGTCAATATAACCTATCATTCCGTCAAATGCTATCTGACGTGTTTCATATCGTTGTTCGGCCGTTCTTGGCACACTGATTTTGACTACGGATAATTCCGTTTACCTGATGAGGATATAGGGTTCACGGCAGATGTGACCGGTCGACAGGGGATGCTTACTCCTCCTAGACACCTGATCCCACATCTGGTGTGTCCACGGGTCCGTGTTTTCCCAACTATCTATTTTGTATTGCTTTTAGGAGTTGTAAGATTGATCACTGTTCGTTATCTTCACCTTTCATCTATTAATAGTAATCATTTCCACTTATGAAAGGTGAAGATAACGAACAACAATCAATCCCATAACTCCCACAAGCAATACAAAACAGATAGTTGGACACCTGGACACACCAGAGGTGGGATCAGGTGCCTAGGAGGAGTAAGCATCCCCTGTCGACCGGTCACACCCGCGGTGAGCCCTATTGCGTAACCAGGTAAACGGAGTTATCCGTAGTTAATGTAGTTTATGTCGATTTGATATATCCTAATGAACTTGAAATAAAAGACACCACAGAGTCTTCTACATCTCCTTCGTACTTAAATATATTATTGAACGTAGATGTTAACTGGAAACTGACAACTCGACTTTATGACTAACGCGATAACTTCATCTTCTTCATCGTCAGCTCCTCATGTTTATATATGTAGCAATATTCCATTATCACCTGCATATGGTGTTTATATCTCTCAACTGATTCGATACACAAGAGCTAATTGTATGAGTTTTTAAATCAGGCAGGCTACTTACAAATAAGTCGATGTAACAGAGGTTTCTACAGTCTGAAAGTATTACAAGCATTTACAAATGATACACTGTACAATCGTTATAACGATCTACTTTGCCAATATTTCATAAATAATATATATTTTCAGGTGAATAGGTATTTCTAATGTACTGAATCATCTGCACTCATATATCTGCCGGTGACGATTTGGGATGGGGCAACGATTTGGGGTGTAACATTTCTCATTTACCATACTTAACTGAATTTTGATTATCACTTGGGACACGCCAATGACCATTTCACTTCGCTCAGTCCAACGGTCGTGCCGTAAATACATATTTTAAAAACGACAATGCACCTTTGCAATTCAAAAATTGTTCCATTGAAATTTAACACTCGATTAACTTGTTTTCATATTAAGCAGTCGTTAACTTGAAATTTATCTTTGTACATGTACTATCAAGTATATAAAATGAATGTCTATTTGTATTATAATTCCGCATAAAACATACCACTATCAAATAAATAGGTCTTGAAAGAATAAAACATTTAAAACTTTAATGAGATTGACAAAAAGGCGACCAATGCCTCCATTAACAATTGGTGTTGGATTCACACAAAACTTCCAATATTTACTGATATTGAACAAATAAGCACCTAAACTCTATTGTACATGTAGATGTTTTATATATATTATCTGATAAACAAAATCTTAATAAACTCTAATATAGATATTCTATATAGATTATCAGATAAACAAAATCTTAATAAACTCTATTGTACATGTTTTATATTATCAGATAAACAAAATCTTAATAAACTCTATTGTAGATGTTTTGTGTAGATTATCAGATAAACAAAATCTTAATAAACTCTATTGTAGATGTTTTGTGTAGATTATCAGATAAACAAAATCTTAATAAAGTCTATTGTAGATGTTTTGTATAGATTATCAGATAAACAAAATCTTAATAAACTCTATTGTAGATGTTTTGTATAGATTATCAGATAAACAAAATCTTAATTAACTCTATTGTAGATGTTTTATATTATCTGATAAACAAAATCTTAATAAACTCTATTATAGATATTCTATATAGATTATCAGATAAAAAAAATCTTGATAAACTATTATAGATGTTTTGTATAGATTATCAGATAAACAAAATCTTAATAAACTCTATTGTAGATGTTTTGTATAGATTATCAGATAAACAAAATCTTAATAAACTCTATTGTAGATGTTTTGTATAGATTATCAGATAAACAAAATCTTAATAAAGTCTATTGTAGATATTTCATATAGATCATCTGATAAACAAAATCTTGATAAACTATTGTAAATGTTTGATATAGATTATCTGATCAAAAGAATCTTCTCTATTGTACCTGTGTTATGGTGTGCATGCAAAGTGAAGATAACGAACAGTGATCAATCTCATAATTCCTACAAGCAATACAAAATAGATTGTTGGGCAAACACGGACCCCTGGACACACCAGAGGTGGGATCAGGTGCCTAGGAGGAGTAAGCATCATTGTTGATGTGCTAAACTGCTAAACGTTTGTCTGTCAGTCCTTTCTCTCACTACGTGGTGGATTTTGTTTAGTAATTGAAAGGGCAATAGTCTGTCTCTCTCTCCCTGAAAATGATAGTGTAAGTAACTTTGACAGCATGTGGTACATAAAGGTATAGAATTAAATGATGAAAAAAAAAACCAACCCACGCACTTGTGATGATCGGTCTCAAACAGCAAATGAATTCGAGTTGAAATTTAAAGTACATAAGATAAATGGAAATATGTAACAAAATAAGATGTGTATGTTGCTAAGTTTTGAGATTTGAACTCATCAGATGCTGAGTGGTCAAGTGGGAATTGTGACTGGAGGAGCCCAGGGGATTGGGAAGGGGTGTGCCGAAGCCTTACTGGACAACGGTGCTAACGTGAGTATGATGTAATTGGTGGAATAACAGAATAAATTGATGAATGAAGAAGGTGAAGATGATGAACACTTACTATATAAAAATATAATCTCGAGAACAATAGAAACACGAAGGCCATGAAAACATCAAAGGTGGGATCAGGTACCTAGGAGGAATAAGCATCCCCTTTTGACTAGTCACTACTGCCGTGAGGCCGCTGTCTATAGACCCAGTAATTGAATATTTCGTAGTCAAAATCAGTATAAAAAGAGCCTAAACATGGCATGAAACACGTCAGACAACATTTGACCCAAGGACAAGCTGCATTTACTAACAAAGCGATTATAGAATGACTGAGTTTAAGAAATGTTGAAACAGACCCGACTTGTAAAATTGATGATATTCTTTAACGAGTACAACACTATTTAAGATACAGTTTTCTGATTCTCTCTTCCTCTTTTTTTTAAAGCATATTCATGGGATAAAAAATCCCCACCCTTTGTTTTATTTGGGATATTTATTCCCTTTCATGTTCAAATGGGATATATACTCCCATTTCATGTTCAAATGACAATTTTTTTCTATTTATATTAAGTGAAGCATTGTATCCTATATCAAGATTTAAAAGGGAAGAAACAATCTATGAGATTTATTTCTGTCAGAGGTTTATAGTGGGATCACTGTAAGGAGTTAATATTCCACCAAAATTCCAGAGAATCTTTTTTTTTTAATTTCAGGAGAAATATCGTTAAACCTACAACAGTTACAGGTATAAATTTTGGTGCGTGTCTTGTGAGCATAAACCCCCATCATTCTTTTAAATAAAGGGTTTCTTTATATCCTTAATAAAAGGGTTGGCGAAACTCCGCACTTTTGTCGTGTCCGGACACTGTTAAGTTTCTATTTGAATTCTAAAAGGACAAGTTCATGTTTTATTTATTTATTTATTCATTTATCTATTACAATTTTCAAAGACGACTACTCGCTCATTATAATCACGTCAACAGTGTGCCAGCTTGAAGTTCAGGAGTAGAAATTTAAAAAAAATGTTTATTTTACTTTTAACGCATACATGTATGGTCAACTAAGCTCCACGGGGACCCTGATCTTGAAGCCAGGAGTAATAAATTTCTCATTGTTTTTTCATTCTACTTGATAGTCAGCCGTAAAGAAAATTAAAAGAAAATTATTATATTATATTATTCAATTTTTAATGGGTAAATAATTGTATATGGTCAATTTAGCCCCACTCTGGTATCTGAACCCTGGGGTCATTTTTTGTAAGAGGACTCGGTGTCCATTATAATCATGAAAACAGATTGCCTCCTTGATTGATTGGTTTTATGTTGTTTAATGCCCCTCTCGAGAATTTTTCACTCATATGGTGACGTCACCGTTGCCGACGAAGGGCTGCAAAATATAGGCATATGCTCGGCGCTTACGGCCTTTAAGCAGGGAGGGATATTTATCGTGCCACACCTACTGTGACACGGGACCTCGATATTTTGCGGTCTTATCCGAAGTACCGCCCTATTTAGTCGCCTCTTACGACAAACAAGGGGTACTGAGGACCTATTCTGATTCGGATCCCACCGGATTTTGCCTCCTGATGTACTAAATAAAGAAGTAAGATTTGTAAATATATGAAAGGCGAAGATAACGAACAGTGATCAATCTCATAACTCTTATAAGCAATACAAAATAGAGTTGGGCAACTTGATATTTATTTTTAATGACGACGTTTTATATATTAATGATAATCATCTTCATTCATATGTCGATTAGATATACCCTTATGAACTCGAAGAAAAAAACTACTGAATCCCCCACATCTGCTTCGTACTTGGATATTATATTGAAAATAGATACTGACGGCAAACTAACAACTCACCTTTATGACAAACAGGATGATTTCAGCTTCTCCATCGTCAACTTCCCATATTTATGTAGCAATATTCCATTATCACTTGCATATGGTGATTATATCTCTCAACTGATTTGATATGGAAGAGCTTGTTCTACGTATGATTAGTTTTTAACTCGAGGCAGGCTACTGACATACAAGTTGATGTTACAGGATTTTCAACAGTAAGTATTTTGCAAATTCTATCTTCGTTAAAATGATCTAGTTTGCCAATACAACCTATCATTGGGTCAAATGCTGTCTGACGTTTTTCATGCCGTTAGGCCGTTGTTGACATTCTGATTTTTACTACGGGTTACTCCGTTTAAATGATCAAGATATAGGGCTCACAGCGGTTGTGACTGGTCGAGAGGGGATGCTTACTCCTCTTGGGCATCTGATCCAAACTCTGGTATATGTAGGGGTCCGTGTTTGCCCCACTCTCTATTTTTCATCCCTTATGGGATTTATGAGATTTATCACTGTTCGTTCTCTTCACCTTTCACTGACACATAAAATGTTTTAGGTTTGCCCTTAGCATTGAGAATCCTAGAGGTATTGAAATGGCAAATATGTAATAAGAGTTTAAATGCAAGGTGAAGATAACGAACAGTGATCAATCTCATAACTCCTACAAGGAATACAAAATAAACAGTTGGGCAAACACGGGCCCCTGGACACACCAGAGGTGTGATCAGGTGCCTAGTAGGAGTAAGCATCCCCTGTTGACCGGTCACACCCGCCGTGAGCCCTATATCCTGATCAGGTAAACGGAGTTATCCGCAATCAAAATTAGTGTGCCAAGAACGGCTTAACAATCGGTATGAAACACCTCAGACAGCATTTGATCCAATGCGAGGTTGTATTGACGAACTAGATCGTTATAACGACCATAGAATTTACGAAATGCTGACTTCAATCGAGACTGTTGAAATCCCTGTACCATCAACTTGTTTGTCAGTAGCTTACCTCGATTTAAAAACTGACTATACCCAGAACAAGCTCTTGCGTATCGAATCAGTTGAGATATATAAACACCATATGCAGGTGATAATGGAATATTGCTACACAAATATGGATAAATGTCAGTTCTACGTCAAAAGTGTTGAAATGCCAGGCAAAGTTATACAACCTCTGTGGAACACCCTCTTTGTAATAACAAAATTCATCTTATTAATAATTATAAATTTTTTACAATATCTCAGACTTAGTCTATTATATGACATACACGTGTATTGACGTAAGACAATGCCCGGTTTTGTTAACTGAAATTGCGCACGTTATAACATTTATCACTTATTCGCAGGTGTGCCTATTAGATGTTAATGAAGATGTTTTGAAACAGACGACTCGCGAACTTGCAATCAAATTTAGCAAAGACCGCGTCATTTCCATTCATTTTGACGTCAGAAATCAGACACAAATGGAAGGTAGGATAAAATGACATTTTTATATTTTGCTGATGCTAGGTATCATTTTGATCTCTCTCTTTACCTCTCTCTCTAGTAGTAGATTGATTGATTGTTTTGCTGTTTTCTGCCACACTCAACAATTTTTCAGTTATCTGGTGGCGCCCAGTTTTTATTGAATGTGCTACACGGGCAGATGAAAAGAAGCGGTATTCTCGCGAGATTATACTTACTTGGGTGAAACGTCACCAATAGATAATATATTTCCGGAATAATTGTTGGTGTATAATACGCCATATTCAAATTCGAAAAATTAATCTTAATAAAATATTTTCTAATAGATATAAAATACCTTACATATCCAATTACATGACAAATTTGGCTAGGTACATTTGGAATGAAATTACACGGTATTTTTGGTAGGCTTTTTATCAGAGACATATTATTTTAGGGCTAACATTGACTATAAATCATTTTTTTTTTTCAATACAATATGCAAGAAAGTTGCCAGAAATTTTACTGAACTTCCATTTTTGTTGCACATAAGAATCTTAAGAGCATCAGACAGACACATTTCGTGGGGGTTTTTTTCTCTGAAGGGGGGGGGGGGGGGGTAGCAGAGGATAACTCGCGATCGTCTAAAATTCTTGACTATCAAACAAAAATAAAAAAGGGTCCAAAAATCCATAACAGATGTTCTCTATTCCAAACTTCAACACCATACATGTAAAGAAGGGGGCGGATTCATCCTACCATGCAATGTAAGGGGGGGGGGGGTGTCAGCCGGTATATCATAATTCGCAAGGGATGATAATTTACTATGCATGTGAATATAATGGAAAATTCAACTTTATCAAAGTTAAAAGTATCCCGTCTCTGATTTAAAGCGCAAGAGAGTAAAGGATATCAAATTGGAATGGGACGGTGGTAAAATGGATTTCTTTTAGATCCAGTGGTACGGTATGTATCAATATCTCACCAGAGCTCATAGAATGTAGAACTGACTTCATAATGACTTATGAAGGTGATCGGTGGGGAAATAACATATTCTGGTGATAGTACTGGTTCTACAGGTATATATTTTGTAGACAGTGGAGGGGTGGTGGTGTGTACACAACATCTGTACACGTACACTACCCACTTCACGTGTCTGAGCATTATGCAAGCACTAGTGTTTGCAAACCTTTATAAGACACATGAAATACTACATTGAAGATAATGGCAGGGATGTCACTTAGGATCAACAAGGTCCACTTTTAATTTGGTGTCTGTGCATCAAATAAAGTTTTTCTCATCTCCCACAAAATCTTTAAAGAACACTATAACAAGAGATGGGAGATGTCTCTCATTATTCATGGAAATAATTGTCATTAACACTATATTCTTTTAGACCTCTATCCTTGCCCTTGGTGACTAGGTATACAGACTGTTGAATAGCAGTTGACCTTTGCTGTTCACTACAACAACCTTTTTCAAGACCACCAATTCTTTTAACACAACTTCCAAGAAATGCAATAAAATGGGAAAGTCTAACAGATTGAAACACTCAAGAGTCAATGTACTATAATCATGATTTTATGTTTGTTTATAAGGAACTCCTTGAGAGAAATTAAAAATATTTTTAACATTTATGATCAAGATTCCTTATAGCCAATATTCTTTCAAGCTTAACAAGGTTATTATGATGTGCGTTGAAAATAGTTATTCTTAAAGGGGCATTAGCTGTCATTTTGATACCAAAAAATGAATTAAATGAAATTTGCTCCATATCATACATGTATATTTCAGTGATAACACCAGCATTTAATTATTTCAAACACCTTTTAACCCCAAAACAGGCACATGAATGTGTATGAATATCACATGAATTTTGATAATTAAATGATTATTGTCTTGCAAGACAATAATTTGTCCTTATGTATTTCTATACACTAAAAGTGACAATCTATTGTCGTTTTATTAAGTTTCTCATGTTTTTGTACAAAATAAATATTATTATTAGGCATTAATATATATTCTTAATGAGAGATTTTGAATAAAAAGGTTGCCATCACTTTCACAGCTAATGCCCCTTTGACAAACTATATAGCATATCATAATTAACTTGCTGTTAATGAATATGTACATTGTAACTCTTAAATTAGGTTAAGAGAATTTGATAACAAAGTGCAGAATATTATATTGTAAAATGTACAAAGGTGCAGCCTTGAAATTTATTAAACATAACAATAATTTATATGATTTCACAAAGTGTATTAATCAGTAATTGACAGTATCACTTATACCATTCATAAATGTATTTTAACATAATGCATTTAGTACTACTGTGTGCTGGATTATTTTTCAACCCCATGTAAATAATGAATTACATTCAAGGGCAACAACTCTTCTAGACACATATTCTGTTCTGAACACATTCTCTTCCATAGTCATAAGATATACCGGTACATCATCATTTAAACTAATGTGTTAACATGTGCATACCATAGGAAAAGATTTCACACACATATATCATAACCTATTATCCAATGTGGAGATGTACATGGACTCCAAAGTTTAGATATTGTATATCTAAATATATGTTCATTTGAAATATTAATAAGTACAAATGTATAATGTCAGCTACAATATGAGTTGAGGATTTTTTTCAAGTTTTTCATAGCAAAATCATGATGGTATGTAAATCTATCCAAATACATAAGGGTCTTAGTACAGTTTCCAGCACATCCATTCATATTCCTGGTCATCCTATCTCCAACAATCTAGACATTACTTAGTTCTCTCAATGCCAAAACACATAGGACCGAGACTCTCTCCAACCCACTCTGTTCTATTGCTACCATCTTGATCTCATTCAAGTTTCTCCATTCTGCAATCTTTCTTTCTGCTTCTACTGTTCCTCTCCAGGTTGTTTTAGGTCTCTTAAATGACCTCTTCCCTTCTGGTGTCCAACCTAACGCTATCTCACTGTCATTGTCACCTCCCCTCCATAGTCCTGACTGCCACTTCCCTGTTTTCCATAATTTTCTGCTACTTTATCCCCAGTATCCACTGCAACCATCTGATATGGTAAGCATCTTTTGAATTTCCTCCTATTCACCTTCCAAGACATGGACATGCAAAATTTCTGAAAAAATAAATGCAAATATACCCTATAATAAATTTTAAATACATGCGTTTTAAACAGTACAAGAGGCCAAAGAGCCACATCGCTCAATGGAGTCACCTTGGCCCTGCTATTGTACAGCTGTTGTGATTTTAAAAAGATTTCAGTCTTTATTCCTATGAAAAATGTTGATCCCATATTGTGGCCCTAGCCTACATGAGCCCCAAAGGATCACAACATTACTGAAAATGAATTCACATTACACAGAAATGCCTCAACACCAATATGATCGACAATATCTTGCTGTTCTGGATAAGACCAAGGTCACAAGGTAATTGATCATGGTACATGCATGATACAAAAGATCTTGCCATAAGAAATCTATATACAAAATATGAAAGCTCTGTCTTAAATAGTTGAGATATTGAATAGGTCAGATTTTTATCAAAAGTAGGTCAAACTTCCAGGTCAAAGTCACAAGATCGAACACCGTTGCATCACATGAAAAAACTTTTCGTAAAAAATGATATGTATATACAAAATATAAAAGCCCTAGCTTAAATAGTTCAAGAGATATTTTTAAAAAAGATTTTTCCTATATACTTGTATGTAAAACCTTTATCCCCTATTGTGGCCCACCCTACCCTTGGGGCCATGATTTTAACAAAATTGAATCTGCACTATGTCAGAGAGCTGTCATGTAAATTGGAACTTTTCTGGCCCAGTGGTTCTTGCGGAGATTTTTAAATGCCCCCCCCCTGCCTATTTTTACATTTTTGTGATTATCACCCCTTTGAAGGGGGCATAGTCTTTCATTTCAACAAACTTGAATCCCCTTAACCCATGAATGATCTATGCCAAGTTTGATTGAATTTGGCCCAGTGGTTCTGGAGAAGATGAAAATGTGAAAAGTCTACAGACAGATGGCAGATACAAAGTGATTAAAATAGCTTACTTGAGCTTTCAGCTCAGGTGAGCTAACAATATATCTTTTAAGATGTTTCAGCATATATATATCTTTTATTAATAATAACTTCTTACCCTGTCCCTTTTCTTTTCAGTGGAATGAAATCTGGGTTGTAAGATGGTAGATACATTTTTATCCTTTCTTCAACTTTCTGGAAATGTCATTTTGAAGTTTCAGATAGGCTTTGTTTCCTGAAATAAACTTTAATTAAAATTTTTTTTTAGAATTTTTGACTTAATTTTGAACTACATGTATTTGGAATAAGTAAATACTTGTAATGTTCAAGGGACATTATATGGAACGAGCACATGGGATTTTAATATCATTTATATGTATATACTTAGCTGTTACCTTCCCATTGCATGTGTCATGGAAGGATGGTTGTATAGGACATCATCTGCAGATTCACAATGGCATTTCTTGTTTTTCCTTGATATTTCGAGTTGTACTCTCTTTTCGTCTCAATTACATTGGTTTCCATCTCATGATCTGTCTGAATATTGAAACTGTTATAAGATTTCTCATATGAGTTAAAATGTAGATATTACTGGAGACTATTATTTTCATATAATTTTTCCATTTAACAAGCCTAAAAAATCTTGTATACAGATGCTTTGTGTTACCACCATGGTTTTGACCTTTAATTCTTATTGAATCTAATCTGGGTAGATCTACAGTTCACGCTTGCCTTTTATATTGCATCAAAATTATTTGCCTGCATCATTAAAATTGCATGTGATGCACGTTATACGTATAAATTACACCTTCTTTGAAAAGTAACATAAAATCAAATGCCATAGTAAAAAAAAAAGATAATATGGTAGATCCATGAAAGTAGGTTCAAAGTAGCTAATCACCTCCATTATGATAGGATAAACTTCTTGAAGCTGGAATATTACAAAATTTTACTTATTAGATTTAGAGTTTGATACAATCTTTTTAATAGATAAAAAACACCCTAGACATTTGTTCCTTACATTTATATTTACTAGTACCTTAATTTGCTAATTAATACATGCAAAGGTAGCAGTATGTTTACTACATTCTTTGGTTGTGTGGCACTAGCATCTATTGTTTTCAAGATAAAAGATCTCCAACACCAGGGACTGAATCTTCAATTTATGCCATAAAGTAGTAGTTAGGAGAAACAAGTAATGTATAAATTCACTTCATTAAAGAAAAAGTAATTAGTTAGTATGATCTATCTCTGAATACCATAGAGGCATAGCAGGGTTGGGCAGTTAAAACCACCCCCGGTTTTAACCAGTGGTTTTAACCGTCCCGGTCAATACTCCCCAAGTGGTCAATAATGGTCAATTGTGATTTAAACTGTCCATTTTCCTATTTTTGTACATTTCTTGCAAAGATAAAGATAAATTAAGTCTTTTCATTATATGGATCAATTGTTGATTAATATTTTTCATTAGATAATCAAATGTAATTTCATAAGTTTAATATATTTGGTTTGCTAAAACTGACTGAAATATCTTCAGTACCTACCAGAGGGTCACAGTGCTATAACATAGCTTGATTATTGGAGACAGGCCTCTTAATACATGTACCTGTACAGATTAAGAATAAAAGGTAGCTGGACATTACCTGAGCCCAGGAAGCAGAGTGGACAGGTGTTAATAAGCATAGGCTGGGACCAGAGATGACCAGTGTACCTGTTATTGTTATGAAAACATCACTAACCCACCCTCAAATGTTTATTCAACAGTATTCAACAGTTAAAATGAAGATTGATGAAACAATACTTAAACTAAGGTAGTTCTTGTTAAATCAAGGAATTTGAACAATTTTTTTTTTTTACATCTTCCCCAATTCAACAAAGTCATTTGTACATTACTTATGTAATATTATGACTTATAAGTATATTATGTATACCAAAAAATTTTCAATTGACCAGTATTAACCAGTATTGACCACCGGTCTCATATCGACCACTTTTTTGCCAACCCTTCCCCGGGCATAGACATATAACAGATATATGTTATTCGTTATATGTCTATGTGAATACATACTGCAACTTTGCATTCTGAACAATTAAACATATACACATTTATATAATTATATAAGTCCACATTGCTCTTTTTCCAGCCAATTGTGCATTTACTAGTTCTGGTATACATGCTATAACTGATGAATTTGATTACATCCCTCGGGCCCCCCATTTTCATCTCAACACTTTAGCCCCCCCCCCCCTGTTGATGTGCACTCCCCCAAATCAATGTCTACTTTCCGATTTTTTGTTGGGGGTTGGACGAAAATACAATGATCATCTCGATGTAATGGGATTGTGAAACCAGTAGGATAATTTGGTTCAGACAGTGAGTTTTGCATTTCATTCATGCATAGAATAGCCCCATGCCCCACTTACCTGATCTCACCTCTGATATGTCCAGGGATCTATGTTTACCCTACTTTCAGTTTTGTATTCTTCACGGGATTTATGCGATTAATCGTTGTTCATTATTTTCACTGGTCTACATAACGGTAAGAAAGAAATAAAGAAGTTTTTCCTTCAACGTATCCGCTTCGTTTGTTTATTGCCGCCATTGCGCACTAGCATTCCGGATAAATACTAACTACCGGATACGTCTCTTTCATTTAGCTCATTTCCGCGCGAGACCATGGGTTGTTTTCATCTGCCCGTGTAGCACATTCGTTTTTATTGGTGGAAGAGAGAACCCAGATACAATGTACTTGGGAAGAGACCACCGACCTTCCGAAAGTAAACTGGGAAATTTTCAGATAGTACAATAAAATACAATACTAAAATTTGTATCAATTGCGTTCTTATCAATCTAAAATCGTTATAGCGCTTCACATTGAATGCATAAGATTTGTGTTTCTACATGTGTTTTTAGTGTTTCTACATCTGTGTGTAGTGTTTCTACATGTGTGTGTAGTGTTTATACATGTGTGTGTAGTGTTTCTACATGTGTGTGTAGTGTTTATACATGTGTGTATAGTGTTTATACATGTGTTTGTAGTGTTTCTACATGTATGTAGTGTTTATACATGTGGTGGTAGTGTTTATACATGTTTTGGTAGTGTGTATACATGTGTGTGTGGTGTTTATACATGTATGTGTGGTGTTTACACATGTGTGTGTAGTATTTATACATGTGTTTGTAGTGTTTATACATGTGTGTGTAGTGTTTATAAATGTGTGTGTAGTGTTTATACATGTGTGTGTGGTGTTTATACATGTGTGTGTAGTGTTTATACATGTTTTGGTAGTGTCTGGTGTTTATACATGTGTGTCTATGGTGTTTATACATGTGTGTGTAGTGTTTATATATATGTGTGTAGTGTTTCTGCATGTGTTAGTAGTGTTTCTACATGTGTGTGTGGTATTTATACATGTGTGTGTAGTGTTTATACATGTGTGTGTGTAGTGTTTATACATGTGTGTGTGTAGTGTTTCTACATGTGTGTGTGGTATTTATACATGTGTGTGTAGTGTTTATACATGTGTGTGTAGTGTTTATACATGTGTGTGTGTAGTGTTTATACATGTGTGTGTAGTGTTTATACATGTGTGTGTGAAGTGTTTATACATGTGTGTGTAGTGTTTCTACATGTGTGTGTAGTGTTTATACATGTGTGTGTAGTGTTTATACATGTGTGTGTAGTGTTTCTACATGTGTGTAGTGTTTCTACATGTGTGTGTAGTGTTTCTACATGTGTGTGTGAAGTGTTTATACATGTGTGTGTAGTGTTTATACATGTGTTGGTAGTGCTTCTACATGTGTGTGTAGTGTTTATACATGTGTGTGTAGTGTTTATACATGTGTGTATAGTGTTTATACATGTGTTTGTAGTGTTTCTACATGTATGTAGTGTTTATACATGTGGTGGTAGTGTTTATACATGTTTTGGTAGTGTGTATACATGTGTGTGTGGTGTTTATACATGTGTGTATAGTGTTTATACATGTGTTTGTAGTGTTTTTACATGTATGTAGTGTTTATACATGTGGTGGTAGTGTTTATACATGTTTTGGTAGTGTGTATACATGTGTGTGTGGTGTTTATACATGTATGTGTGGTGTTTACACATGTGTGTGTAGTATTTATACATGTGTTTGTAGTGTTTATACATGTGTGTGTAGTGTTTATAAATGTGTGTGTAGTGTTTATACATGTGTGTGTGGTGTTTATACATGTGTGTGTAGTGTTTATACATGTTTTGGTAGTGTCTGGTGTTTATACATGTGTGTCTATGGTGTTTATACATGTGTGTGTAGTGTTTATATATATGTGTGTAGTGTTTCTGCATGTGTTAGTAGTGTTTCTACATGTGTGTGTGGTATTTATACATGTGTGTGTAGTGTTTATACATGTGTGTGTGTAGTGTTTATACATGTGTGTGTGTAGTGTTTCTACATGTGTGTGTGGTATTTATACATGTGTGTGTAGTGTTTATACATGTGTGTGTAGTGTTTATACATGTGTGTGTGTAGTGTTTATACATGTGTGTGTAGTGTTTATACATGTGTGTGTGAAGTGTTTATACATGTGTGTGTAGTGTTTCTACATGTGTGTGTAGTGTTTATACATGTGTGTGTAGTGTTTATACATGTGTGTGTAGTGTTTCTACATGTGTGTAGTGTTTCTACATGTGTGTGTAGTGTTTCTACATGTGTGTTTGTAGTGTTTCTACATGTGTTTGTAGTGTTTATACATGTGTTGGTAGTGCTTCTACATGTGTGTGTAGTGTTTATACATGTGTGTGTAGTGTTTATACATGTGTTTGTAGTGTTTACACACACACACACACACACACACACACACACACACACACACACACACACACACACGTGTGTGTAGTGTTTATACATGTGTGTAGTGTTTATACATGTGTGTAGTGTTTATACATGTATGTAGTGTTTATACATGTATGTGTGTAGTGTTTCTACATGTGTTTGTAGTGTTTCTACATGTGTGTGTAGTGTTTATACATGTGTGTAGTGTTTATACATGTATGTGTGTAGTGTTTCTACATGTGTTTGTAGTGTTTCTACATGTGTGTGTAGTGTTTATACATGTGTTGGTAGTGTTTATACATGTGTTGGTAGTGCTTCTACATGTGTGTGTAGTGTTTATAAATGTGTGTATAGTGTTTATACACGTGTATGTAGTATTTATAGATGTGTGTTTGTAGTGTTTCTACATGTGGTTGTAGGGTTCATACATGTGGTTGTACTGTTTGTACATGTGGTTGTAGTGTTTATTCATGTGTTTTTAGTGTTTATATATGTGTTGGTAGTGTTTATACATGTGTGTAGTGTTTATATATGTGTTGGTAGTGTTTATACACGTGTGTAGTGTTTATACATGTGTTGGTAGTGTTTATACTTTAAGATTAACTGATAGACTTCAAGAAATGCTATTTCGATGGTGAAGTAATTTATTGAAATGATAGTAAGATTGTCAAAGGTTGTGTTTTTGAAACAAAGATAAAAAAGACACAAGAAATTGAAAGCAGCACATTAGTCATTCCCTATTCATTATGATGTCACTAATGTTGATGACACTGTGATTGATCAAAATTAAAAAAAAAAAGAACCCCCTCCTCCAGGTTTTAGGAAGGTAGGTGTCAATTCCAAATTATAGAGTGCAGGTTTTGAGCAAAGAAAATATTTAGATACTGTACATGTACTTAGAACATTACAGTACAGATGTAAAGTCTATAAAACATATAAAAACAGACCTTGTGTGAAAGGTGTTAGTGTAAACCTATTACCTTATTTCCCAATATTTGTCTCATCTGAATAAAAATATTGTTTAAACAATTCCTTGTGTGGAAATTGCTCTCTCTCTCTCTCTCTCTCTCTCTCTCTCTCTCTCTGCCTTTTAGAAAAAAGACAAAGTACATGCATTTCAGCCAATGCTTGTATATTCCCGTTATAAAGAAAACGTACTCTTATTCATAGATAATCTGAAGGTCTCTCTTTTTGAGTCCAAAAACAGGCGCAACCTCTGGTTTAACCTCTTGTGATCTAGGTCTTTAACTACATTAATAGGAGGATGTTCTGTGTAAATGTTGTTAAATAGTTGGGATAATAAATGTTGTAAATTCTCCATGTATAACATTACTAATACACAAGTTTTATATCCCTGGAAGTTAAACGATCATTGTTTCTTGCTACATGTAAGTATAAACAAAATGAAATACAATACATGTCCAAGTAATGCAAACAATCTTGTCTCATATACTTTAAAATATATGACACTTGCAGGGATGGTGTTTTGTGCAAAACTCAGGATTCTTATTGATTTTTTGAGGTTACAAATCCAATGACAATATTGTTCATGACCTCTCCCCCTCCCTCTGTGGATATGTAGAGCTTTGTGGAGTGCATGTTGTCATACTTGTATTATAGCTGATGTTCTTTTGAAACCATTCTCTGCGGTCAATGACTGTACATTTTTTGTCAGATGACGTATTCCAGTACTGGACGTACCAGGGGTCGCTGACCACACCCCCTTTGTTAGAGAGTGTCACCTGGATCATATTCAAAGATCCGGTGTAGATTTCTCAGGATCAGGTAATCCAATCAAAATATAGGGTGTTTTTACTGCAGATTTCTCAGGTTCAGGTAATACAATCAGAATACAGGGTCGGGGTTCATACTGGACAAAGAAAGATACTGTCTGCTTTTAAAATATCTGGAGAACCCTTTGCTTTACAGACATCAAACTTAGTATTCTGGTAATTCTTAAGGAGTAGATGACTACTATTGATTTCGAGCTCATGGTCAAAGGCCATACTGAACATAGGTAATATTGTCTGCTCAAAGTTTTGAGAACCCTTTGGTTGACAGACATTAAACTTGGTACACTGGTACATCTTAAGAAGCAGATTGCCCCTTTTGATTTCGAAGTCACATGGCCGATGGTTAACGATTATACTGAACATAGGAATATACCGTCTGCTCAATATCTTGAGAACCCTTTGCTTGACAGACATCAAACTTAGTATACAGGTATATTGTGATGCGTACATAGTAGATAACCCCTATTGAGTTTGAGATCACATGGTTAAAGGTCAAGGGTCAAAGTGGACATAGGAATATACTGTCCATTCAATATTTTGAAAACCCTTTGCTAGACAGACATCAAACTTGGTATATGTACACTGGTACATCATAAGGAGTAGAAGACTCCTATAACATTTGGATAGCCAAACGTCAAACTGGACATAGTAATATATCATTGTTTCCTATATTTGAAGAATAATTTGCTTGATTGAAACCAAACTTGGTACATTAGTATATCATAGGATGTAGATGACCCCTATTGATTTTTAGGTCACATGGTCAATCCACTCTGGACATAGGAAGGTACTGTTCTGCTGAATAGCTTTAATTGGTTAAGCTCTACTATCAATTAAGTGATGCATGTGTATAACCCTTTTCAATTTTGCACCACGGAGGGGGGGGGGGTATATGTTTTACAAACATTTCTTGTTGATCAAATCAAATGCCCAGGTTGTTATTCTTGTTTTGAACATATTTTATTAATCAGATCAAATACCCAGGTTGTTTTTTGTTTGAAACATATTTTATTGATCAAATCAAATGCCCAGGTTGGGTTTTTTAAACATATTTTATTGATCAAATCAAATACCCAGGTTAAGTGTCATCTCATTAACACTTCTTGTTTTGACCTTTCTACAAAACAATAATTTCAGCAGGGTGAAAGTACAGCCTGTAATTAAATGTTTGGATCTGTTGATCAATAAATACATGATTTTCATTGAACAAGAGGTGCGTATTTTATTTGGTATTATACCTGAATCTCACTGCAATTATTAAATTGTTTAATTACAGATACTCATCAGTAAAATAAATTTAGAGGTAGTGTTCAAATGATCACGTAATTGTCTACAATGCAGGTATATCGTTATTAAGATGAACATAATCCTCCACTTACCTGTAGGAAATGCAGATGCATGGATGCAGTTAAGAGTTCAGACATAAAATTCCATCCCAGTTTCAGATGGTATATTTCTACATCCTTCTGTCAATGAATTATGTTGACCTGTCAGAAAAATATATCAGGTGAATATAAATATCATCGTGTAACCGAGGTATTACATGACATAAAAACACAAGGCATATAAACAATGCCCTACCTTAATTCAGCAGGACTTCACAAATGACATGCAACTGGAATATCATATATATAACACATAGGAACACATCATCATAGGTTTGGGGTAAATCGTCGACTGCTGCTCGGTATATGGGAAGGGCTGCGCGCGCTGGAGCTCCAGTTCAGAGTTCAGTGAGGAACCAGACCAAGGTCAGAGGTCATATACATGAGTACATATATATATACATAAATTCGTTTCACTACATTCCTCCCCGTTTTATATGAAGAAGTATGACATATTGAGGAATGTAAATCATGTACAACAATACACCAATAAAATTCTATTTTACAAAAAGCAATAACTATATAACTAAAACCACCCATTTAGATATACAAAATGTGTTGCACCAACCAACATACGTAGCAGTTTAACAATAGTGTATGTGTGACTAAATCCCAGGCTATCACTTCTGCAGAAACTATTAATTAGAGTTCAGTCGAAGGCTCAACCTTATAAAGGCGACGACCATTCTTTACAGTTTCCTTCAATAGGTACTGCAGTGTTACTCCAAGCTTTGATGCAACCTGAGTAGCTACGTCTCCTATGAACGCAGGGGTGTTAATGTTTCCTCCACCTGGCTTCATATACAGCGAGTCAGTCTCTAGGAGAATGCGGCGTGTAGGAATGGATCTAAGACCGGTGATCTGATCTGTGCCGAAATGTTCTACAGCACCTGTGAAACCAAAGTGCACGTTAGAGAAACAGTCGATCCACTCTTTCGCAAGTTCTTGGTCTCCCATAAAGCAATGAAGATGAATGGGTTGTTCCGAATCACACTCTTCTGAAGTATTTGCATACAGCGAGCGTGAACATCCATTCCAATCCGGTCTGAGGGAGTTCCCCGTAGATGAATCACCAGAACTTCATCCTTCCGAATGAGAGTAAGCATCTGACGAAAAACCTACTCCTGGCGTCTCCACAATTTAATGGGGATAGTGCAATCAAGACCAATCTCCCCTAGTGCCACAACGTATGGGGAACACAACAGATCCTTAATGTGGTGCAAGAATTTAGGGGTCAACTCCTCAAAATGTTTGGGATGCACTCCAATAGCAATTTCCCAAGGAATCATACGAAAGGTATCTGGATGTGTAGAAGGTTCGCTATAAACAGTAACGCCTCCGGTAACATTGACGTCAAGGTTAGGCCGACTGGTTCCCGTTCCTGTATAAGTAAGTACATTCTCCAGACTTCTCAGATGGGTTCCTCCAATACAGGTCCGGTCCAGATGGAAATGACTATCAAAGGCTTCATACATTGGAGATGTTTCATAGGATTCAGATTTGTATTCTTGCAAAGAGCTTATGGTAGTAGAATCCACATCAGACCCATAGCAAACATCCACACAGTGGAATTCGTCCTCTGTTGATGACTCTAAGGCGGGCACCTGTATTCTTACATTCTCCGCATCAGGAACTGAATCACCTGTAACAGTCCCACGCACGCAAAATTCTTCACGCTGCGCGGGTTGCAAAGCTGACATCAGAACCACTAACATCTCCAGTGGATAAATACATCCGGTGAATTGACTGGAGCAATTGTGAAACCATCAGGAGGTTCCTCCCAGTTCTGGTAGTTACAGTCTCCTAATGTACCTGACTGTATCTGGATGGAGGTATGTTTCTGGCGGAATCTGCTGTGTCTCATTTACATAAGTGACTGCCGAGGTCAAACTGGATTTATGTCCCAGTACATACTTCACTAGATATTCCAGCGCAGATATCTGCAACCTACACAACTCGTACTCACTAAGGGAACGAACAGGGCGTACATCACTGAATATCCTAGGAAGGTGAGACTGTTGCACATGCCGTTTGATTTTCCGGTTCTTCATATTACAGTATGGAAAAGGACACCACTGGAAATTAACGCGATGCCACACTGTGACTAGGAGGTCGGGAGTGGAACGAGGGCGTTTAGCATCAACTACGGAATCCACCAATTTTTCAACCTGTCGCGTGCACTTTCGCTTCTGAGACGTGGAATCGCTGCTCTCCACACACTCTTCCTCCGCTATAAAAACCTCGATCGCCACAGGACCCTTTGTTATAGGTAGAGATTGGGAATCAACTGCGTTCTCACGTACAATTTCCATATCTGGATTACACTGTAGAATAATGTCCACACACATACCCGATGATGACGCGAAACCAGCAGTTGCAGTTACAGCAGTTTGAGCTATCCTTCGTGGTCTAGGATTATGTACGAGTGAAGGGAGGTTCTCATCAACCCAGCTGTCGTTGCAAAGCAGAGTTCCAGCATCTTTCCTGGTCGTCTCAATCCAGTGGATGTCATTGATAATTCGAGCGAGATGATATTGCTCAATGATAACTTCCCAAATATCTATGTGAGAAGTTCCATCTCTCAACATGGCCAAGTCAAAGACTAAACGTCTAGGATTCACTAAGTTTTCGAAGATGTGCTTCTTTTCACATAATCCAAATAATGTTCCCCTCTCTCTTGAAGCAAAGAAGAATATTTTGATGATTTGGGGTACTTCCTTTGCAATGGCATAATAATTAGTTAAATGAAAAATATTAAACAGTAATACTATATTGTGAAAAAATGCATATCTCATACCACAATATTATATTCAGACCTTCATTTTTACATAATTTCCAATGAAAATGTATTATGACATGACCCTGGTCTTAACGTTATGTCCCCCTTTTCATCAGCTGTTGAAAGATATTTAGATTCAAAACATAAACGATGCATAATAACATAAGTATACTTAAACTTCCTCGACAGTGCAAATGCAATGCATAAGACTACTGCTATTTAGATCAGCTCCTATATGCTATTGCCAAATAGAAAACTAGAAAATACAAATATAAGAATGGCAAAAACAATGAATGCACAATCATTACTCAAACTCACTATACGTCACAACCGGGGCACAAATGAAACGGAAGTTTTTCCGCGTATTCTCTTGTCAAATTCACGCAAGCGCCGTGAAACCAATCGCGGCATTCATCGCATTGAATCATGAAAGAACCCGAATCAGGACCACGGCAGACACAATATTTATTGGATTCTTTGCTGTCCGATGGAGCCTTACTCAAATGTTTTTTAATCCAATCAGGCATCTGCCGGTCTTTGCATAGCTTAATTCGATCATGATTAACGGACATTTCTTTTTCTCGCAATTGAATTCTATAAAGATACGTTGACATTTTATCACTGACATTTCCCGGTCCTTTACACGTAGGACTAACTTGCGGCACTTACCCTTAACTGTCGCTGTATCTAAAACGTAAACCACATCGCCTACTATGTAGGAATGCTCCAGTACTTTGAGATTATAGTCACGCTTCAGGATACTCTGTGTAGTTTTTAAGGTACCTCTGGCCGTTTCATCTGCAGTAGAGATGCTGTTAATTAGATCGCAAAACCGTTCCACATCCTTGGTACAACTCGGCACTGCCCACCTGTTTATTGTCTCTACATACATATATGTAGTTCGGCCCAACTCCCAAACCATCGTTGCCTACTGTACGACCTAAGAATTCCACCTCTTTTCGGAAAAAAGATGCACTTTATAGGTTTCAATTTGAGACCGTAGGAAAATCGGTCTAGTACATGTTCCATAAAGTTTTTCTCAACACGAGAATATCATCAAGGAAAGCCAAAACAGTTTTCCAATGTAATCCTCTCAACACCAGGTTCATAACTCTGGAATAAGTGCTTGGGGGAGTCCAAATCCCATCCTCTTATATTGGAAACATTCGTACTTAGTAATAAAAACAGTTTTCTCCTTATCTGCGTCTTTGATCTTTACTTGCAGGTATGCCCAGTTGGCATCTAATTTTGAGAACCATATATACCCCGTTAGTGTGTCTAAGCATTTATCCACCAAGGGCAAAGGAAATACATCTTTCTTGGTGACAGCATTAAGTGCTCGATAATCTACACACCAACGGAATGTGCCATCTTCTTTTCTTACTAGCACAGGCGCCGAAGCCCATTCAGATGTAGAGGGTTCAATGACATCAGCTCCGAGCAACTTGTTGAGATGTTTTTCCTCCTCATCAGCAAAACATGCAGGTGTTCTCCTTACGCGCTGTTTGATTGGCCTGGACTCACCAGTGTCAATAGAATGTTCAATGGTGGTGAAAATCCCCAGATCAAACTCATCGTTTGCAAAAACATCTGCATAAGAGCTCAAAACATCTCGCAGGCGGTTTTTCTCGGTTGGTGACAAATGCTCTTCTGATCGTGCCAACAAATCCAATAAATGCTCAGGTAGCTCACGGGTGTTATTGGTTGTTGTGGTAGATACCTTTTGGACCTTTATTTCCTCTGCCTCCTTTTCCAGAATCTCACACACCTCATAGACGAACCCTACCACTTGCCCTTGTTTGAGGTTAATATGGTTTTCAGACATATTGACAATGCAGAACAAGGGAGTAGACCCCTGGGTGTGAAGAGGTCTGGGGGATAAGCAATCGTTTACCTCTATTGGTTCGATAACGTAATCATTCAATAAAATAGTCATGCTACATGGGACTCGCAGTACCGATCCTGGTGGTACCTTAGTATTTATAAGAACAGTGACCTGTGCCACCTTCGATTCAGTAGTACATACCTCAGAACGGGCATTCATTGCTATATGCTCACGACCAATCTCGAGAGTACCTTTATTCATGTTGATTACAACCTGGTGTTTCTCAAAACAAGCCCCAAGAGCATATCATCGTCATTTGGTGCCACGTATATTTCATTTTCGATAAATACCTGTAACCCTATTGAAATACTCACCGGTCCAACTTTTGATCCTTTCATACTGAGATAACGTCCAACTGTATGTAACCTAACTTCTTTAAGGATTGAAGGTTGTTTACTAAAAGACTGATATAATTTATCAGATACAATAGTTACCTGAGCTGCGGTATCAATTACTGCTGCAACATATTTACAATTAATACTTAAATTAACCTCAATGTTGGACGCTGATCTCATCCTTCTAATGTATAAATTGTCGGACGGTTCAGTATTACGTTTTGCAAGGTCAGGCTCTGTTGGGATCAAAGGTTGGCCTAACGCCCTGACCCCTTCTCGTTTCCCTCAGTTTTGGGGGTTGAGAATGTGACACTTTGCCGGCTTATTTACAGTGTTCAGGCTTGGGTATTCACTGTTATAGTGGTCCACACTGAAAACATGCGCGTCCATGAGGTGATGGTGACCTTGAAGATGCCCTTCTTGTATTGGTACGCGACGAACTGCGAATGAAGGATCGTTGACGGACAAGAGCTTCCATTTTTTTTCATCATTTTCTCTAATCCTGATGTCAGAGACCCTATATGATCCTCTAACTTATCAATTCTTTGAGACACATCAATCTTGGCAGACCGAATTTGAGGAACATCCTTATTGTGCGAGCTCAAGGAATTATCCGCCTCTTCGTCACAAATGAGCACTTCCCTCACCCCCTTCCTGTTTCTGCCATAGATAGCCTGATGATTGTATTGGAAACTTTTAAGTGGTCAATTGTTTCCTCTATGTTGATAGGATGTTGGACAATGGCACCGAGCTTAAGCTGTGCAGTTTCTGGTATTTCCTTATACCCAAAACGTTTTCCATTTTTTGCATTAATTGCATAAAGCCAATGTCTACATGCTGCGTGACAATTGTGGCAAAGTATTCACTGGATTTACCCTCTAGACACCACCCCAAGTAATCTTTGGACTCCTGAGTACGCTAATTCTTGACTTCATCAAAACGAGTAAACTTTTGCTGGAATGCTTTCCAGGAGTCTGTGCCATTATACCTCAAAGTCTTAGGTAATGAATCTAATCTATCCTGTCTATGTGATGCTTGAGGTACTAATTGTGGTTCTCGTAATTGTGGTTGTTGAGGTGGTTGATGTCGTATCTGTTGGGATAATTGTGGCTGTTGTTGAGGTTGAGGTGGTACCCACGGAAAGGTCTTGTCACAAGGAATACTCATGTGAAATATCAAAGCTCTATCACTTACTGTTCAAAAGTTATTAGCAAGGTTAAAGTTTCAGCCAGAATGACGGAATGACAGACAGGACAAAAATAATATGCCCCCACCCCCCTGATCTTCGATCTCAGGGGCATAAAAATCTTTACATATTTTCCTACTATACTTGTGTCCAAACATACCTTCAAATATTCATTAAAGCCACGCACGACCCGAAAACTAGCAGCTTCAAATGATTTCGTTTGTTGACGTAGCCATGTTAGGTATCCGGTCAATTCGAACTCTGTTGCTATTAAATTGGTTGTATATTATGTATTCGCTCTTCATTTTTTATCAACACGAATAATTAATAGAAATTAAAAAGTATAGTTTTTGTAAAGGTAAAAAAAGCTCTTAATTAACGAAAATGCTACATAAGCCCATTATGGTCCTTAACACTCGTGTGACAGAGATGGAGACCGGCCCAGACTTAATGAAAGCCGCGTTGCCGTGAGTTTAGCTATTTAAATAATTATCATTTAATGGAACTGAGATGATATATTATTTAAACTATTTAACTAAAATATTTGTGGAGGTATTAGTTCACATCTAGACGCTATTGTGCAAGTATGGAAATGAACTGGGATTCGAATTGACTGGCTACCTAACATGGCTACGTCAATGAACGAAATCATCAAAAACTGTGAGTTTCTGGGTCGTATGGGGCTTTAATAAATATTTGAAGGTATGTTTGGACACAAGTATAGTAGGAAAATATGTTAGGAATTTTTTGATATTAAATTTATGAGACAACAACACAAGAATACAACTTTTTCTCTTTCTTCCTTTGAAGTTTGTTTCCATCTGGTCGTCATGTTTTCTAATGTCGACTACTCCCGTATGAGGGAATTTGGGCGGACTTATACGTAAGGACCAATGAGAGTTTCTGTTACATTTCGCAATTGTATTACAAACAGATTCAATTGTGTCGTCACACAACGCAATACTATATCGGCCAAATCGTTCTATTTCAAAGGTGAATTGCGATAAATGTGTACAGTATCTTCTCATATTAAAATTGTACAGTATATTCTCATATTAAAATTATACAGTATATTCTCCTATTAAATGTGTACAGTATATTCTCCTATTAAATGTGTACAGTGTGTTCTATAAACTAAACAGTAACACATATTTCTCGAAATTGTAGATATAGCGAGTACTGTAACAAGAGAGGAAATCATTAAAGAAAATGTAGATATAGCGACTACCATACAAAAAGAGAGGAAATCATTAAAGAAAAGTAGACACTTAAGATGATGGAAATCGAGGGAGGGGTCGTTCGTTTCAGGCGTAGTATGAAAATGATATGAGGGCTAGTTCAGATGTTCATGACTTTGAGTTCCACAACTAAATCTGAAAAACTATTTTCAATTTTATTTTAAAATCTTGTTTCAAACATTCAATTGATTGCATATGGTGTTTATATCTCTCAACTGATTCGATACGCAAGAGCTTGTTGCTGTCTGACGTGTTTCATACCGTTTACCTGACAGGGGACGCTTACTCTTCCTAGGCATCTGATCCCACTTCTGGTGTGTCCAGGGGTCTGTGTTTGCCCAACTATCTATATTATATTGCTTATAGGGTAGGGGTTCTGACCCCAGGGCGGGGCGAAACTTGGTATATAGTGTTTATGTGTAAACCACTTAAATAACATCTTTAGTGCTATTGATATTAAATTGAAACTAAATGGATAAAGAAGTAGGTCCTCGAAGGGTCAAAATCGGCCCTGTCACAGAAATTAGCGAAATTAGGGGAATGCAATATGTTAAAATATCATAATTTAAATATCAGAAAGAATTATTCCAAAGTTAGACGACAAATACATGACGTGTTTTATCCAATGATAGAGCTTCATTCTAGTCCGAGACAAAACTTTGTACTAATAGAAGTATTATAAGAATGTATAGTTACGTCCCTTCGAAAAGTTCTCACTCATATTGAGACGTCACCAGTTGCAGATGAAGTACCACAAATTTAGAGCTATGTTTAACTCTCAGGGCTGTAACAGTGAGGGTTCTTAAACGTGCCAACGATTACCGTGACACAGAACCTCCGTTTGTAAGGTCGTAATTCTCACTTCTAAATCATTGCTTATGTTTCCGTGTTAGATTAGACGCGGCCATGGCGGAGCTTGAACTCACGATCTCTCGGATACAAAGCGAACGCTCTACCACTGAGCTACCGTAACCGGTCCTCCTGTATAAAATAATCCCTATAGAGATGTAAGTTTATTGCCTGGGTTTGAGGACATCCGTTTTGTTTGATCCGAAAACGTATGTCACCCAAAGCCGCGGACTAAGGGAAACAGATCGGTTCGAGACTCAAGCAAAACCTCTGTTGTCCGAGGATTCATTTTATAACTGTTTTATTATCCCACTTTATTTTTGACATGATGAAACATTAGTAATCATCTACAACAAAGAGATGCTATTGTTCCACCGTATCACAGGTTCATTTGATGAATGCACGAAAATGTCTGGGTGTTTTCACACAAGACTCTTCGTTATATACAAGCTAAGCAGTAACGTCTTATCCCTTACAAAGTTCTATGGGTAGCAATCGGACAGACCAGCGAACGGACGTCGTAATGCCCGAGTGTCGCTGTGCTTCGCCAGCGGTACAAACATAATTATCAGAAAACTTTACCTGTACATGGAAATTTTGTACAGATTTGTAATTGATATGCGAGCTGTGAATCTGTTACATTCCATAAAATATTTTTTTCTTGTAGATGGATGCTTTAAGGAAGCTTAAATTTCCCGAGGGTCAATGTATGGCAGACAACTGCAGACCCCCCACGCCGATCCACCATAGGAGAGTCAGGGCTTCCTTCAGCTTGTAGATCACCCCCGTATCCATGGATTCTAGATGCAACTTGCTGTCCAACACGTGCTTATCTCATAATAATCAATACATGGAATATCCCAGATACAGGAATTTCAAATTATCCTCAGGAAAACCACTCACTCCTCGTTGCTTTTCCCCGTTTTGTTTATTTTGTTAACCTTCCCATAGCTGAATTAGGACAGGTGTATATTGTGCTTGTTCTCTGTGTGTTTTGTTGAGTTAGGTCACACGGCCCTACAGAGATGAGCGGTGAACCCGTACGCCACAGTGTTGAACAACGTATTTATTTAAGTGTGTGCAATTATGAAAATCTTGTATTGTATTTGTGACCTATACAAATACTCACACTGTTTAGTTTTTATAATCTGTACATTAGGGGAATCAATCGAATTATGTAACAAAAGTATGAAAGAATGTGTTTTGATTTTCATTATGAAATTATCAAATTTAATTTCACTAATCTTTAAATGAACATATTGATGAAAGGTCAAGAATTCATATAAGTTTTTTTGGAGAAACATTTTATATTTGAAAATTTGACTTTTGAAGATTTCTTTAGAAAGGTGAAGATAACGAACAGTAATGAATCTCATAACTCCTACATGTATAAGCAAAACGTCCAATTCGCCACAAAACACTTTTGAGAACAAGAAATTCAAGTTTTTATGTTTTGATAAATGATTAAACCACATTCCAAGGAGAGATGATTAGATAATAGCAACACTATTTCTGGATTTTCCAAAAAGACCAATGCTTCTTGTTTTATGATGTTTATAGTAGGTGACGCAAGAAAATCTCAAAAAGTTATCGATTCCAAAATTAATGTATAGTATCCTGATAAAGGTGCCAGAGACAGTCTTTATACGATCGTCTAAGACGGGGCGTATTATGGTATGGCGATCGTGTCCGTCCCGCTTCGTGTCCGGCTCATTACTAAATACTATGAGACCTACATGAGAAGAACCTTTTGAAATATTATTTTTCAAATAATGTTTTATGTGATCATTTTTAACACTTGGCTAATTTGTCTAGCCATGACTATATGTAACATGTTATGTAATCTGTGTTATGTAATCATCTTGTTTAGTTTCTTGATCACAAGTGAAGAACATGTATCTATTTTACACGTTATGTCATCAGTAATCATAACCAATCATTTTAGTTGATTCGGAGATATATTTTTATCCACCCTCATCAGCAGCCAATGAAATAATGATTAAGTGTGACGTGATCATGTCTTTGTTTGTAGCTGTCCAAATGAAAGGAAGCATTAATTTTTATGTGATTATAGAGAAAAAGTTTCCCTCCACCACCCCAATCTTACCACCTTAATTCAAATGTGATATGTGCCATTTCATCTTGCTGTTTATCAGGTTTTTTTTGTACCTGCTACTATATTTGTGTTGTGTGGCATAATTTTAAGGTGCCAACTTATTTGCCTATTTTATTATGTTTGTATTTATCAAAATTTATAAAAATTAGGGAGATCCCAATGTCATTCTTGTTTAGGTTGTCTGAGTTGTAGTTCTGATACTCGGGGATCTCCGTAATATAGAGGTTGTAAATAAGTTGTCAACTTCTTCAATCGTCATTAATAAATGAGAATTCTCAACCAACAATATGTATTCTATTGTTAATTGCCAAGAAAAATAACAAAGCTGCGGGACATGAGAAAACCAGTTTCTTCGAATAGTATTTTATATTCTTATAAAAATGGAGAGCATAAAGATATATTGACATTTTATGTATATGATTCGATACGCAAGAGCTTGTTCTGCGTATGGACAGTTTTTAAATCGAGGCAAGCTACTGACAAACAAGTTGGTGGTACAGGGGTTTCAACAGTCTCGATTGAAGTCAGTATTTCGCAAATTCTATGGTCATTATAACGGTCTAGTTCGTCAATATTATAGGGTTATTGAACTTATATTGATGAATATTAGCACGAGTTGGCTGTGAAAATGCACGAGCTTGCGAGTCCATTTTGACAGCCAACGAGTGCCAATATTTACCAATATAAGTTCAATAACCTTTTTATTATATACATGTAGCTAAAGTATTTAGTTGTTAAATCATATCCCTTTTCACTCAAAATACTCCAAAATAGACGAGAATTCTTGAATATTGACATCTAAGTCTCAATATACCTGGCGAATTGCCAATACGAAGCTAAAGTGACCAGGGTTAAAATGTAAATATGTTAAAAGAGTATTTTATAGAATTTAAATAGTTTCATTGTTATTGATATCTGTATTAATATAGGGAGGTGACCATTCTACATTGATCCAGTGCCTTTTTATGGGATTCGAAACTGTGACTGTGAGATGTATGAGAGTTTGACTTCTAGGCGGGCAATTCTACTTTCACTTTAAACGGTAAGTTGAAAAGAGCATGCTGCATCTTTGATGTAAAATATATCGAAAAGGAATCAAGGACCCTATTGCAAATTTGGCCTTGTTGGAAAGGTTAGGAATTTTGCTGAAAGTTGATATCTGTCATTATACTGGGGAAATTTTTTTTTTGAATTAGGAGGGGTTGAAAATGGGTATATTTTCCTCATTTTTGTTGCTTTTTTACTTCCAGGATGGCAGGTGCCTGAGTGTATCTCGACCCATTTCCAGGCTAGCATCAGATGTCATGATGGACCTTTAAAATCTTTCACATGTGTGCTTTCAAGAACCATATACATTATTTTTTGAAAATTGGTTGCCATGGTAATAAAATCTGAAAATTAAAACATGGGCTTCTGAAGGCGAATTTTCCTCCATTTCCTGGTAGTTTGTGACCCTAAGGTGAAAGTGTACAATATCAGCATGCATTTCATAACTGTTCAATATTAAACCCGTCATTTGGCTTGTTTACGTCGTTACGGTAAGGTCAATATTGAACGCTCATACTCTGAATGTTTCGGGCGCACACAATTTACGCAATGCAAAGTTAGCATTCAATAAATTCTCAGGATATTGAACGCTAACATTCTCTAGATTTTACGCAGATTTTATAATAGACTATTTATTAGCTATATAATAAGACCTATCATTAGGTCAAATGCTGTCTGACGTGTTTCATACCGATTGTTATGCCGTTCGTGGTACACTGATTATAACTACGGATAACTCCGTTTACCTGATCAGGATATAGGGCTCACGCATCACGTGATCAGAGCCAGGTAGTCATGTTTTTCTGAGCTCCAACATTTTGACCAAATAATGTGAGTTTTCTGTGTGTGGGATTACATATATTTGAGCCAGACCGTTTAGAAGTTAATTTGGATAACTGGAAATGATTTTACTTGTGAAATTGAAAATATAGTGATTTTGTTCGAAATTTCTTAAAATGAGCCTGAGTAGAAGTCGTGAGAAGTCGTCAGCCACAAACAGTGCTAGCAGTCACGGCCCAGTGAATGTCGCAGACCCCGGTATATCCATCGCACCTAGGTACGCTAACACAGGAGATAATAAGCACGATGCAAGCAATACCTAATATACAAACAACATTGGGGGTAATTATCGGAATCTCTCAGAGTGACCAAAGAACTAACTCAAGACATAAAGAACATTAAGAATGACATGTGGGAGGAAGATGGTTTCGACTTCCGCATCTCTTATATTGCTGAACAACAAGAAGTGGACTCAGGAAACATTCAGGTGCTGAAGCAAGAGAACAAAATGTTGAAAGAAGATATAGATATGTTAAAATCTGTAGTTATTAACTTAGACAGAACAGGTAGAAAACAGCAAAGCGAGATCACAGATTTAAAGTCAAGATCAATGAAGCAGAACTTACTCATTCACAATTTACCCGATGAAGAAAATGAAAATCTTTTCAAGAAAATCCCACAATTGATTAAAGAATACCTGGGAGTCGAAACGACTTTTGCAAACATACATCGAAACGGGTCTAAAAATCCGGGTAGACCAAGAACTATTACGGGTCGACTAGAGAAATTTACTGATAAGGAGAAAGTCCTCCAAGCACAGAAAGACAAAAGAAATAGCGAAGGGTCTGGCTCTACAGAACAATCAAATACAACTTTCTACATTACCCCACAAAGACCAGTAGAGGTAGCTGAAAATCGGAAAAAAACCCAAGAAATAAGTAACCGGTATTGGAAAGAGGATGTGAAAACACGTTTTGTAGGAGACAAGTTAGCTTTTCCTAACGGAAACACATACAAAGAAAAAGTGTTCAAACCAAAGCCTGAAAACATTTTGCTAATGGATCAAGCAGAAAAAGAGGCGCTTCAATAGATCCAGATGTCGACACTAGAAACCTCCACAGAAGGGAACGATTTTAAAATCGCGGAATCTACCACAGTGATCTTTAACCAAGTCAGAAACTTCTATAAAAAAGTTGTTATGGACTCAAATTACTCAAACGCGGATCACAATATATTGGTATATCGATTCACAGACAAAAACGGTTTGATCCACGAGGGGTATAACGACGATGGTGAGCACGGGGCTGGGAGAAGACTTCTTAAAGATCTCCAATCTCTCCATGTTACAGACATGACATGTATCATCTCTAGATTCTTCGGAAAATATCTTGGCTATCGTAGATTCCAAATTATGGAAAACCTCGCGGCAGACATTGTTCTCGCGCACCGAGGTGAAACGTTGGGGTAAACATCGACAGTGTATTGATAAAATTCACATAGACATTGTTTATATATATGTGACAAAGATATCGAAAACTTAGAAATAGTCACTTATCGATTCCATACACCTCCCAGCGGTGAAAGAAATTACATTGTTTATTTATATTGTTTATTTTTGCACATATACCAGTTTTAATTATTTTGATCAATGCCAACTGATATTAACCCCCCTCCCCCTTTCAGTTTTTTTGTTACCATCCCTGGCCTTCAGATTAGTTGATGAAATATTGATGAAATGTCAAATTTATGTTTATACATGTGTAACTCTATCTAGTAGTTCCACGCAAATACGTTATGCATAGAATGTACAGAACATGTAATATTTTGTATTAATCCGAATATTTATTTTCCACGAAGTGTATTATTCCGGATATTTAATTTCCATGAATTATAACATACTGGTTCTTAAATTTAGCTTTCATTTAAAGCTTCCAGTATATAAACATGCAGATGTGAAAACTTCACAAGGTTGGTCAAGTATGTTCAGTTTAGTCAGTTATACATTTAATTACGTACAGTATATTCATCTGTACATATGTGTTGTTTCCTTTTGATTTCTTTTGTTCGGGGTCCCCCCACTGTTATTTACTTGGCTCCAAGCAAGTTCAATCTATCGAATATATGTGCATACAACCCATTTTATCACGAATTTACTCTGAATTACTGTGTGTGCTTTAAACATTTCAACGCAAATCGTAATGTCTTTTAACTTATCCTGCATATCGTTAAATGTAAGAGGCCTAAACTCACCAAGTAAAAGAAAAACATTGTTTACATTTTTTAAAGAGAATTTTCAAGGCCACTTTGTTTATTTACAAGAAACACACTCAACTGCACAAGATGAATCAAAATGGATAAACGAATGGAACTCGGATATCATATTTAATCATGGAGAATCAAATAGTAAAGGTGTAGCAATTTTATTTCCACATAATGTTGAGTATAAGATATTAAAACATACATGTGTCAATGCCGGTAGATTTCTACAAGTTTTTGTACAATTAGATAACACAGAATTTATTTTATCAAATGTGTATGCACCAACTAAAGATAACCCATCAGAACAGAATGAATTTTTAAACAACATCTTAAAGCACTTAGAAGAAGAGAGTTCTCAGAATCTGATTCTAGGTGGCGACTTCAATATTACATTGAACCCAAATTTGGATAAGAAAGGGGGGTGTATTGAAGGAAAATCTAAATATAGAGACAATCTTATATCTTCAATAAAGGATTTAAACCTTGTAGATATATGGCGAGAACAAAATCCAAATGGCATGCTATTTACGTTTAGTCGGAAAAATCCTATATTATCAAGATTAGATTTTTTCTTAATTCCTGCTTTTCTTGCACCACTTTACAAAACAAGCATTAAACCATCCATAAAAACTGATCATAGTATAATTACTTTGAATATAAAGGGTAAAAGTTTCGAAGATAGAGGCCCCGGTTTTTGGAAATTTAATTCATCCCTATTAGAAGATGAAGAGTTTGTGTTGAATACAAAACAAAACATTTTACAGCTAAAAGAGAAATATTTTTTATGAATGATAAACAAAATGGGACACCATAAAATGTGAACTCAGAGGGTTTATAGTAAAATTTTCAAAACTTAAAACTCGCAAACTAAGAGAAGATGAAGAAAACATAGCTAAGGAACTTGATGATCAAAAACGAAAAATGTCGGAAGATCCTACGGAAGAAAATGTAAATAAATATAATGAAATTAAAGAAATGTTGGAATTGATAAATGAAAATAAAACAAGAGGTATTATTCTTCGATCAAAAGCAAAGTGGTGTGAGGAAGGAGAAAAGTGTACTAAATATTTTCTCTCCTTAGAAAAAGGAAACTATAAAAATAAATACATATCTACAACAACGTCAAATAAAAGGGTTTTGGAAGGAAGAGAGAAAATATTAAAAGAAGAACAATCATTTTTTGAAAAGTTATACACATCAGATTTAGATTATTGTGACTATAAGAATTATATTGATCAATTTACTTACAATATGAATATTCAAAAACTTGAAAAAGAGGATTCCTTGTCTTGTGAAGGACCTATTACAGTTCATGAATGTGAAGCTATACTTAACACTTTTAAATGCAATAAATCGCCTGGCACTGATGGTTTCCAAATGGAATTTTATAAGTATTTTTGGAAAGAAATTTCAGAATTAATAATTGACAGCTTGAATGAAAGTATCCAAAAACACAAACTTTCCATAGATCAAAGAAAAAGCATAATAACTCTTGTACCTAAAAAGCAAGAGTTAGAGAGTATTTACAAGTTACCTTTCACAATATCAATGGAAACATCATTACAATCTTTTCAATATAAATTAATTCACAGATTTTTAGCACGCAACAAATTGCTGTATGCAATGAAAATTAAAACATCACCTTCTTGTATATTATGTGGAAATTTAGATACAATAGAGCACAGGTTTTACTTTTGTGAATATGTTGGTACTTATTGCAAGCATTTCCAAACTTGGTGGAATAGATTAAACATTACTTATATAAATGATATCTCTTATCAAGACATAGTATTTTGATTTTATGAAGAAAAGTGTGAAAGTCTGAATTATTGTATACTGCTTTCTAAATATTATATACAGTTTGTGTTTAATTCAGATACAGGGCACAGTGGTCCTTCTTTATATATTTTTTTGAGAAGAAAACTGTTTGTTAAAAAATCAATTTATTGTGGCAGAAGAAATCTTGATTATTATAACCAAGTATGGAAAACGATAGAAGACAAAATAATTTCAATGTAAGATGTATCTTCCTTAAATGAATTAGTTATGCATATTTCATATACTAGTCTCTCTTTATCTTCAAAGTAATTGTACAATATTGCTATTAATTTTCACACAGTGTTTAACATGTTTGTTGAAATATTGAAGTTGCATGTAACATCCTGTTTATATGATAATATATGTCCAAAAAGAGCCAATAAAAAAAAAGTATCACGTGATCATGTCTTTGTTTGTAGCTGTCCAAATGAAAGGAAGCATTAATTTTTATGTGATTATAGAGAAAAAGTTTCCCTCCACCACCCCAATCTTACCACCTTAATTCAAATGTGATATGTGCCATTTCATCTTGCTGTTTATCAGTTTTTACGGATTTTTTTGTACCTGCTACTATATTTGTGTTGTGTGGCATAATTTTAAGGTGCCAACTTATTTGCCTATTTTATTATGTTTGTATTTATCAAAATTTATAAAAAATAGGGAGATCCCAATGTCATTCTTGTTCAGGTTGTCTGAGTTGTAGTTCTGATACTCGGGGATCTCCCTATTATAGGGGTTGTAAATAAGTTGTCAACTTCTTCAATCGTCATTAATAAATGAGAATTCTCAACCAACAATATGTATTCTATTGTTAATTGCCAAGAAAAATAACAAAGCTGCGGGACATGAGAAAACCAGTTTCTTCGAATAGTATTTTATATTCTTATAAAAATGGTGAGCATAAAGATATATTGACATTTTATGTATATGATTCGATACGCAAGAGCTTGTTCTGCGTATGGACAGTTTTTTAATCGAGGCAGGCTACTAACAAACAAGTTGGTGGTACAGGGGTTTCAACAGTCTCGATTGAAGTCAGTATTTCGCAAATTCTACGGTCATTATAACGGTCTAGTTCGTCAATATTATAGGGTTATTGAACTTATATTGGTGAATATTAGACTATTTATTAGCTATATAATAAGACCTATCATTAGGTCAAATGCTGTCTGACGTGTTTCATACCGATTGTTAGGCCGTTCGCGGTACACTGATTTTAACTACGGATAACTCCGTTTACCTGATCAGGATATAGGGCTCACGGCGGGTGTGAGCGGTCGATAGGGGATGCTTACTCCTCCTAGACACCTGATCCCACTTCTGGTGTGTACAGGGGTCCGTGTTTTCCCAACTATCTATTTTGTATTGCTTTTAGGAGTTGTGAGATTGATCACTGTTCGTTACCTTCACCTTTCATCTATTAATAGTAATCATTTCCACGTATGAAAGGTGAAAATCACGAACAACGATCAATCCCATAACTCCCACAAGCAATACAAAACAGAGAGTTGGAGAAACACGGACACCTGGACACACCAGAGGTGGGATTAGGTGCCTAGGTGAAGTAAGTATCCCCTGTCGACCGGTCACACCCGCCGTGAGCCCTATATCGTAATCAGTTATCCGTATAGTCAATGTAGTTTATGTCGATTCGATATATCCCAGTGAACTTGAATAAAAGACACCACAGAATCTTCCACATCTGCTTCGTACTTAAATATATTATTGAACGTAGATGTTAACTGCAAACAAAAAACTCAACTTTATGACTAACGAGATAACTTCATCTTCTCCATCGTCAACTCCCCATATCTATATGTGTAGGGATATTCCATTATCACCTACATATTGTGTTTATATCTCTCAACTTATTCGATACACAAGAGCCAATTGTTCTGTATGATCAGTTTTTAAATCAGGCAGGCTACTTACAAAAAGTCGATGTTACAGAGGTTTCAACAGTCTCGCTGAAAGTATTACAAGCATTTTGCAAATTCTACAATCTTTATAACGATCTGGTTTGCCAATATTTCATAAATAATATATATTTTCAGGTGAATAGGTATTAAGTTTCTATTTCTTGTTACACCCTAAATCGTCGCCCCTCCTAATTCGTCGCCGGCGACGATTTGGAATGGGCGACGATTTGGGGTTTCTTATGTAACACCCCAAATAGTCGCCAGTCCCAAATCGTCGCCGGCGACGATTTGGGCATAACCTCACACCCCAAATTGTCGTCCCCCTTGCTACAACTATTTGGAAACATCATTTACATACAAACTGGCCCTGTTTGTTAACCCCTTCTCTCCTCCTCTTTCTTCTTCTGTGGTCCATCTATGACCGCAAAAGGTTTTCTAGACTCTATAAGCAATATATTTTAATCTTCTACTTCGTCTATTACTTGTTCTGTTGTATAATGTTTAAAAAGATTTATTATGATCACATTATTTATTGTTGTTTTGGTTGGTAGTGGTTTTGGTTGTATTTGTTGGTATTGGTGGTGGTGTCATTGTTTTCTATATGATTTTTTTCTCGTTCAGTCAGAGAGAGAGAGAGAGAGAGAGAGAGAGAGAGAGAGAGATGTATCAGACAATAAATCAGTTTGCTTTTTATTGTAGGGTCATTCTGTTGATAATGGGTTTGTTAGTCTTGTGCACCTAAATACGTAAACAAACAAACAAGCAAACAAATAAATGAAACCTATGTGCTTAGTACCATATAACCTACATACAAATTTCAGCTAAATCGGTTCACAAACACCAGAAAGACAGTCGGAAATAGTTCGCTATGATTACAGCTCGCGGCACTTTGAGCTCGCGATCCAGAGAGTTCATGTTATGGGAAGCACATGCCAGGTACACATGTAACCCACATATCGGTTCACAAACACCAGATATATTACAGAGTTGCTGAAAGTTGTGCACAGCTCGCGGCCCTTTAAGCTCTCATTCTAGAATTCTCATTTTTGAGGAGGCATATCAGAGGGTCACTTGTAATTTACATACAAAATTTCAGTTCGGTCGATATACACCAGAGATATGAGTACAGACAGACAAAGAGACCAAGTTAAACCTGTGTACCCCCCATATAAGAGTGGGTACAATAAAATAACTTCTGTGTAATCTATCCTAAAAACGTCAACAAAATATTGGCGGGCGACGATTTGGGACAAGAATGCACTATCATTAGGGGCGACGGTTTGGGATGTACTATAGTACACCCCAAATCGTCGCCCGTCCTAAATAGTCGCCCGCCAATGTCTGTTTATCTGTCTGCACTCATATCTCTGCCGGTGACGATTTGGGATGGGGCAACGATTTGGGGTGTAACACTTCTCATTTACCATACTTAACTGAATTTTGATTATCACTTGGGACACGCCAATGACCATTTCACTTCGCTCAGTCCAACGGTCGTGCCGTAAATACATTTTTAAAAACAACAATACACTACGTTTGCAATTCAAAACCTCTTGCAGTGAAATTTAAAACTCGAATAACTTGTTTTCATATTAAGCAGGCGTTAAATTGAAATTTATCTTTATACATGTACTATCAAGTATATAAAATGAATCATTGTCTATTTGTATTATAATTCCGCATAAAACATACCACTATCAAATAAACAGGTCTTGAAACAGTCAAACATGTAAACATTTAATGCAACTGACAAACAAGGCGACCAATCCCTCCATTAACAATTGGTGTTGGAATCGCCCAAAACTTCTAAATATTTATTCGTATTGAACAAATAAGCACCTAACTACGACTAACCATTGTCGACACCCACACTGGCTATAGTTATCGTATTTTCCTCTTCCCTAGTTATTGCAGCCGGCGACAATATTCAAGAAATAAATTTCATTTTTCAAAATTTATGGGAGCATGAAATGCGACGCTTTACGCCGGCATAAACAAGGAAAAGCGTCCCCAGCCGTTAACATGATCGTACTATATTTATCAATATTCATACGCACATTCCTCACATTCATGAGGAAATGACAATCGTTTCAATAGGTAAAGATATTGAAGGTAAAAACACTGGCAATGTAAATGTATTCCAATGGACGTGAAGATGTACAATGAGGGCACTAGGTACATGTATATACAGTGTATTGTCGCCGATGACAATATGTACCGCGACGCAAATACTATGTGTTGCCATGGTTCATATTGTCGTCGGCGACAATACATTTTATGTGGTGACGACCGACAATATGTGCCGTAAGGATATGTGCATATCGTTACTGACGACAATATATGTTGGACCGTCACAAGGTTTTCGGTTCGGTTGTCCATCCCGGTGCTGCTTCATGACGTAGGCTAACGTAAAACGTCGCAGTTCACACTCTCATGTATTTTTACAGTTTTCCTGAATTTGAATTAATGTATTAACCGCTCTTTGTACAGTGTGCATGTGACGTCAATAGCTCACATAAACAGTGATAAAAAGTGGGTTATAGTGTGTAAAAAAAAAAGGTGAGTCATTGTGGGTAAAAAAAAAAGTGGGTCATGCATACAACGATGTACTTTGTAAGGTGTTTTAGATTGAACAGATATATAATGACGTTTTTTCAAGGACGTTGAAGGAGTATTTCGTCATTCATTAAAAGGTAATACATTTCATTGTTTTCAGAGCTTTTTTCTTCTACAGAAACAGAGGGCAAACGTCGAGATACCTGTATATGATATTGGACAGATGTAGAACCTTCTATACATTCATCAGGTTTAGATACATATCGTTTAAAACGACTAGAGATGCAGTGCGTGAATTACCTTTAATCACTAACATATTTTTGGAGCTCATAAATACAAGTATGCGTTGAACTCCACCTAGCGACAGTTAGAAAAGTGTAAACAAATGCACAAGAGCGGGAGAACACGTGAAAGTGAATATCTCCGTCTACAAATTCTGAGGAATTTTGAATACCTGTAGTATACGTATTTTTTACATAAAGCAAAATGAAATCATGTATCACTCATATGTCGTTTATAAAGGAGGTTGTCAGATCGGCATTGACAGGAATGACACAAATCCAACCCTTACCACGCAATTCTTGAAACTAACCTTTCAACCTCTGTAGACCTGTCGATCAGTACGCTGTACCTGTACTAATTATAATATACCACTTTAACTAATCATTCAATCAATTAGATATCAATAGTTTGTTCAACTTAGGCATTCAATTTGGTTTTAAAAAAATAATTGCTCTTTGACATAGGTCTCGTTCTGGACCTAACGAAATGTACATATATAAATAACGCAATCTGTCAGCACAGGCATACACATAGTAAAATTTCCGCTATAATTAATCTTTAAATCTGAAGACAAGTTAATGGCTTTGTTTCACATACCAGAGCAAAGTTGGTAACTAAAGAAAACATTAGTTACTGCAATTAAAAGGGCGACTAAGTCTATATTGACTTTTTAAAATCATTTTCTGAATCGAAGAAATCGCGCTAATCACAGAAATCGCTACTTTTTGTAAGAGTCAATGCATGTACCTGCGTCGCATTCGTTGTTTTTAAATATACCGCATTAAAAGTCAGCATCCCAGTAAACTACAACTGGTATTTGATTATCTGATAAACAAAATCTTAATAAACCCTATTGTATATATTACTTGATAAACAAAATCTTAATAAAGTCTATTGTATAGATATTTCATATAGATCATCTGATAAACAAAATCTTGATAAACCATTGTAAATGTTGAATATAGATTATCTGATAAAAAGAATCTTCTCTATAGTACCTGCGTTATAGTGTGCACTATCATTGTTGATATGCTAAACGTTTGTCTGACCGTCCTATCTCTCTCTCTCTTATTACGTGGTGGATTTGTTTAGTAGTTGAAAAAGCAATACTCTCTCCCTCTCTCTGGACGATGTAACCTGTTTAGTGAGGACGTCTTCACAATGTCTAGAAGAGAATACACGAATATGTTATTATAAAGGCAAAAATGTACTGTGTTATGTATAGATATAGGGACACCTTTAGAAGTTTATCTAATACTCACTTTCGAATTGTGAGAAAAAATGGTTTTGAGAGAGAATATGTGTGAGAACATGTCCCTACACCACTTGTCCTCACTAATCTAATATCTTCCACATGCTATGGATCACGTTTATGAAGACGTAGTTGTGAGGTCAGACTTTATTCCTCATATTGTAGTGGTCTAACAACTTCCGTCAAATGGTTAAGAATTATCCTCACTGTGCACGTTTTATCATCCCTCTCTAAATGGTATTGTAACTGACTTTGATGACATGTGCTACATAAAAGTACACAATCACACGGTGGGGAAAAAAACACACCATGCAATTGTGATGATCGCTCTGAAAGGGCAAATCAATTCGAGTTGAAATTTAAAGCACATACGATAAATGGAAATATGTAACAAAATAAGCTGTGTATGTTGCTAAGTTTTAAGATTTGAACTCATCAGATGCTGCGTGGTCAAGTGGGAATTGTGACTGGAGGAGCCCAGGGGATTGGGAAGGGGTGTGCCGAAGCCTTACTGGACAACGGTGCTAATGTGAGTATGATGTAATTGGTGGAATAACAGAATAAATTGATGAATGAAGAAGGTAAAGATGATGAACACTTATTATATAAAAATATAATCTCGAGAACAATAGAAACACGAAGGCCATGAAAACATCAAAGGTGGGATCAGGTACCTAGGAGGAATATGCATCCCCTTTTGACTGGTTACTTCTGCGATGAGGCTGCTATCTATAGATCCGGTAATTAAATATGTCGTAGTCAAAATCAGTATAAAAACAGCCTAAAAATGGCATGAAACACCTCAGACAATATTTGACCTAACGACAGTCTGCATTTTCTAACAAAATTATTATACATGTAGAATGACTGAGTTTAAGTAATGTTGAAACAGTCCCGACTTGTAAAATTGATGATATTCTTTGACGTGTACAGCACTATTCAAGATACAGTTTTCTGATTCTTTTTTAGCAATATTCATGGAATATAAATTCCCCACCCTGTGTGTTATTTAGAATATTTATTCCCATTCATGTTCAAATGGGATACATACTCCCATTTCATGTTCAAATATCATTTTCCCCTATTTGTCTTGATTGAGACATTGTATCCTATAACAAGTTTAAAAAGGCTTCTCCATCGTCAACTTCCCATATTTATGTAACAATATTCCATTATCATTTGCATATGGTGTTTATATCTCTCAACTGATTCTATATGCAAAAGCTAGTTCTGCGTATGATCAGTTTTTAAATCGATCGAGTCATGCTACTGACATACAAGTTGATGTTACAGGGGTTTCGACAGTAAGCATTTTACCAATTCTATGGTCGTTAGAATGATCTAGTTTGTCAATACTATCTATCATTGGGTCAAATGCTGCTGACATGTTTCATACCAATTGTTAGGCCGTTCTTGACATACTGATTTTGATTACGGTTTACTCCATTTAAATGATCAAGATATAGGGTTCACGGCGGGTGTGGCCGGTCGACAAGGGATGCTTACTCCTCCTAGGTACCTGATCCCACCTCTGGTATGTGCAGGGATCCGTGTTTGCCCAACTCTCGATGTTTTATTCCTTTTGGGAGTTAAGAGATTGATCACTGTTCGTTATGTTCACCTTTATAGGAGTTAAGAGATTGATCACTGTTCGTTCTCTTCACCTTTATAGGAGTTAAGAGATTGATCACTGTTCAATCTCTTCACCTTTATAGGAGTTAAGAAATTGATCACTGTTCGTTCTCTTCACCTTTATAGGAGTTAAGAGATTGATCACTGTTCGTTCTCTTCACCTTATCAATGTTCGTTCTATCTACCTTTCATTGACACATGAAAATGTTTTAGGTTTGCCCTTAGTACCAAGGAATCTTACAGGTGTTTAAATGGCAAATACATAATAAGAGTTTTCGAATATGGATGTATTTCAGTTTTACGTCACCAGCGTTTAAATGCCAGACACGGAGCCCCGGTTAGGGAAAGTGAAACCGCTTCTGTGGAACACCCTCTTTGTAATAACAAAATATATCTTATTGATAATTATGAAAAATTTACTATATCCCAGACTTAACTAATTATATAGAATATTGATGTAAGACAATACCCTGTTAACTGAAATTGCGCACGTTTTAACATTCATCACTTATTCGCAGGTGTGCCTATTAGATGTTAATGAAGGTGTTTTGAAAAAGACGACTCGCGAACTGGCAAACAAATTTAGCAAAGATCGCGTCATTTCCTGCCATTGTGACGTCAGAAATCAGACACAAATGGAAGGTAATATAAAATGACATTTCTAGATTTTGCCGATGCTAGGTATCATTTTGATCTCTCTCTCTCTCTCTCTCTCTCTCTCTCTCTCTCTCTCTCTCTCTCTCTCTCGCTCTCTCTTTCCTTGTAAATTTCCCAGTAGTTAATAGTACAGTACAAAACTAAAAGAGCAAGGTACATTAAGGCCCAAATTTCGCCACAGAATTAGGATAAATTTAAAATGTGGTTTCACTTGGTTTAATCATTATGATTATGCACTAGGGCATTGGCCCTGATGATACATGTGGAAATTAGTGACGTAATATGTTCTGTGACGTCATTTTCCTTATCTCCGATTGACATGATTTACCGAAATTAGCCGTTTTTTATGCCTTTGAAACCATTTTTAAGATAGAGCACATGCAACAACCACAAAGATATTTTGTGTACAAATTAATCATGTTGAAAGTCAGTAATGAGCAAAATTTCGACTTGGTTGGTAAATGAGCAGACTATTAAATTTAACGTTTAACCATTTCCCACGTTCATCTGTAATACAAATTTCAACGTTGGTGGTGTTCATATATACAAGTTTAATGAATAAATAATATGCATATGTACAGCATATTAATTTTTATAAGACTCTTACGTAGTTTGCATTGAAGAAGATAGTGTGTAATCAGATAATTGGAATCTTCGACACAGATATTTCCGATTCCAATTTTACTCGTTTTATGTTTGATATAGATACGCAATGATATCAACGCAATTAATGTAACACATGGCAAAGTTCAATCACATTCTTTTTTATCATAGATGGTTTATGATATGAATTATCCCTCTTAACTGGTGTGCATATACTGTGGTGGCTACAATGCGTATCTAAATACGTGTCTAAATATGCCTTGCCAGTCATAATATTCTAACGTACATGTAGGCTAATTATAACTTATTGGGTATGTTGCATGTGTAATTTCAAATGCTATTCTAATATTGTATTAAGCATTATGTCAGACACATCTAATGATTGTCCATCTGAATTAAAAACCCACTCATGATACATAATACGTATGTTATTAAGTAAGAATTTTATTATGGCTTTGGCCTGGCTGTATAGCGCTCTAATCAATTATCTTTAAAGGACTTGCCCCGTGTTCGTAAATTATTTAAAAGTTGGTGTGGGTTTTATCACAATACATATCAAAAAATAATTTATCGGTTTTTAAAGCAAAATTTCAGGTTTAATTTGACGTTTCAATCGACTCAAATCGACATCCGACTTCGAAATCTCTGCTAATGAGGATAGCGGGTCACGTGATGCCATGACCTCATATGCGACAATCTCATCTCTCACTGATCATATTATTGTGAAGAAACCTGTTATTATTTAACTTCGTTTGATAAATTGTGGTACTGGTAGATTTTTTTTTTTTTTTTTTTACCATCAATGACATATTTGTTGTTATGAGATGTTTTCCCTTTATTTTGAAAATCCTAACAAGTATTTGTCAACAAGAAAACGACGAATGAAAGCCTAGCCTACTGCATATCGTGCATACTAATGTACACGCAACTACATTGCGTTTGTTTGTATTATTTATAATTTACAACCATTCAATTAATTAGTCATGTACCTCGTGTATACAGTATATCTAAGATAAACAATTCTTTTTAAATAAATATTTTCCGTGATAATCCATTGAACAGTCGCGGTCGAGCATATATGTATGCTTAGCGAAAAATGAAGTAACATGGCGAGATCAAAATAAAAGCAGTTGCTAAAAATAATACGTGAAATAGACAGAGGTTTTTATTATCTTCTATATGATTATTAATTATGAACGCTGTAATAGTTAGAATTGACACAATAACCCCCCCCCCTTAAAAACTCTGTAAACGACGTTGCTCAATGATTTTTTTTTGGGTCCGAGGATGTGTTGAATAATGAATACCTGTTTTAGATATTACGCTTGATATATTGCAGCACAGACGGTTCAATTGAGAGTATGCGGATATTTCTCAACAGGAACTGGTAACTTTGTAATAATGATAGTAGGTCTATACCATACCACCCTCTTGTAAAAAAAAAAAAAACCGACAAAAAACAACCAAAAAAAAAAAAAAAAAAAAACCCCACACAAACAAACGAGACTCACAGGTCTTATCGGTCACCCGAGTACTAGTTAAAAGTATTACTAGTCCCAAGAGCTATGGAATCTAGAAAAATCCCTGTTCTAAATATCTAAGCTAAATTCTAATATTCAGCAACAGTATTTAAAAAAAAAAAGATGTTTTCTGAAAACTTCAATGCCCTCAAAAGTGTTGATGAAAGGCTTTGCATAATATAATTTATCCATTAACATTAAACGATATGACTAATTAGGACCCATCCTAGTCAAAACCCTGGGGATTGTAAAAATCACCATTTTTTTGTACATCATTTTCTACTATTCCTAAATAGGCATTTTTTATGGTATCTGCAAACTTACAGAAGTCTTTCAAGTCATTATAATAATTTTAGCACCACCCTGATACCAAACCCTTACCTTACCCCCTAGAAACATTAAATTCACAATTTTTGGTAAAGTACTACCTATTTCTTCCAAATATTCATTTAGTTTCCATAGCATTAAAACAGATATCATTATATGTTTGCATATATGCACTATAAATACCCAACCCTGGAGTCAGAATCTCTACCCCAGGGATCATGAAATTTACAATTTTAGTAGAGGCCATCCTGCTTTTTATCAATAATTATGCATTTAATTTTTCTTAAAGATATGCAGGTGTAGAGAAGATTTGTGAAAATTGGTAAATTTTTGCCCCACCCCTAGGACCCCAGAATTTACAATTATGCCCCCAAGTCCCAAAGATGCTTCAAACCAAATTTGAAAAGAATTTAGTAGTTATCAAGAAGTTAAAAATGTTCATGCACAACGGCAAACAATTGCAACAGGTCACCTGAGTTTACTCAGGTTATATAAAAATCCACAAACACACACAGGAACCGGTAATTTTGTCTGCAATTTAATAGTAGTAGTATCATACCATCTGTTGTTACTTGGGGTTCTTGAGTTTTCTTGTTGACCAAAATACAAACAGCACCAGGCATGCATTGAAAACTGGGTATTTTTATAAGGTCACCATTTATTGAGAACCATTAACACCCAGTTTGATCTTGACACAAGCGATTTGAAAACAAACAAAAGTAGCACATTGCAATATAGAGAAATATCTTTATCTGTAACAATAACAAGAGATGTTTGTAAAACACATATGCCCCCCATGGTGCAAAATTGAAAAGGGTTATACACACACATCATTTAATTGAGAGTAGTATCATCAATTCAAAATATTGAGCAGACAATATCTTACTATGTCAAGAGTGGATTGACCATGTGACCTAAAAATCAATAGGGGTCATCAACTCCTGAAGATGTACCAGTGTACCAAGTTTGATGTCTGTCAAGCAAAGGGTTCTCAAGATATTGAGCGGATAGTATATTCCTATGTACAGTTTAACCCTTGACCTTTGACCACACGACCTCAACATCAATAGGTGTCATCTTCTCCTGAAGATGTACCAGTGTACCAAGTTTAATGTCTGTCAAGCAAAGGGTTCTCAAGATATGGAGCAGACAGTATATTCCAATGTCCAGTTTGACCCTTGACCATGTGATCTGAAAATCAATAGGGGTCGTCTTCTCCAGAAGACGTACCAGTGTACCACGTTTGATGTCTGTCAAGCAAAGGGTTCTCAAGATATTGAACGGACAGTTTATTCCTATGTCCAGTTTGACCCTTGACCTTTAAACATGTGACCTCAAAATAAATAGGGGTAATTTTCTCCTGAAGATGTACCAGTGTACCAAGTTTGATGTCTGTCAAGCGAAGGGTTCTCAAAATATTGAACGGACAGTATATTCCTGTTTAGTGTGACCCTTGACTATGTGACATCAAAATCAATAGTGGTCGTCTTCTCTTGAAGTCGTATCAGTGTACCAAGTTTGATGTCTGTCAAGAAAAGGGTTCTCAAGATACTGAGCAGACAGTATATTCCCATGTCAAGTTTGACCCTTGACCTTTGACCATGTGACCTCAAAATCAATAGGGGTCATCTTCTCTTGAAGATGTACCAGTGTATTAAGTTTGATGTCTGTCAAGCAAAGGGTTCTCGAGATATTTAACGGACAGTAGATTACTATGTCCAGTTTGACCCTTGACCTTTGACCATGTGACCTCAAAATCAATGGCGGTCATCTTCTTCTGAAGATGTACTGGCGTACCAAGTTTGATGTCTGTCAAGCAAAGGGTTCTCTAGACATTGAGTGGTCAGTATATTCCTATACCCAGTTTGACCCTTGACCTTATGACCTCAAAATCAATAGGGGTCATCTACGCCTTAGGATGTACCAGTGTTCCAAGTTTGATGTCTTTCAAGCAAAGGATTCTCAAGATATTGAGCGGACATTATATTCCTATGTCCAGAGTAGATTGACCCTTGACCTTTTGACCTGAAAAACAATAGGGATCCTCTTCTACTCATAACTAACCCACATATGAAATATCATTATCATCAAGTGAATGGTTCTCAAGATATTGAGCGGACAACACATGGTCTACAGACCGACCGACAGGTGCACAACAATATGCCCCCTCTTTTTCAAAGGGGGGCATAAAAATCTCAGAACATGTAGATAATATAGCAAACAACAAAAGAAGATCATCAACAAGTGTTTCCAAGATCTGATGCTTAAAATCATCTTCACGTTCTTGGGCCCTCAACAGCAACCAAATTGCCACGCGCAAACCGTGTCCGTCTTGTGGCAATGAGTTCATCCTTACTGAAACAAGCACAGGAGGAGGTAAGAGGTGGTGGTCTGTAACCTGTGTCCCTGCTGTCTTCCGCAGTAGCTGCTGGACATGTCGGAAGCTGAAGACGGCGTTCCACCAAGTTGATGCGCAGAATCTCCACATAGTCTGAAGATTGTATGAAAATGATAATTAGCATCAAATGACATCATATCTATATTATTGAACATTATTCACAGTCAATAATAAAAATCAATAGAAGTACAATATGTATTTCAACAACAAGTCGAATATAATCATAGTAATGTAATGGCATCGTTTGACTTGCGTATGATAATACATGTAATTGTATAATCACTTACCATAGGTAATTGGAGTCTTGTCAGGTTTCACAACTTTTACCTCCCCTTTACTTCTCTTTGGATAACTCAGATGCCACCGTGCTGCTCCAGTCGTTATTGTAGCTTGGTGTCGTCTGCCATTTTCATTGAAGTGTAGGGTGGATACACACAATCTGAAAATGATACAGATATTACTAATGTTATAGAACATAGAACATATCTTATTTTCCAATCAAGGGCCCTCAAGGGACAGCATTAAAATATATACAAATACTGTACATATACATATAGTGATTACATAACACATAGTTACATGCAAATACAGTCTCATATATTGTTGAAGATAAATTTTCCAGTTATATTTAGAATAAATGGCTCTTCAGAACATATGTAAATTATATGAATTTTTGTTCATCATTGAGTTTAGTAAAAAATTTAACTGGTTTTTTTTTCTATAGCACCACAAAAAGATTTTCTTTCATCAACAAACGTTTTTATGTAATACTGTCAGAATTTTCGGGGGGTGGGTGGGTGTTAAGCACTCGTTTCTTTGAAACACGTCTTAGATTGTCTTCATCTTCAAGATTATAGATATCTTCCTAACATTCCAATCCACTTTTACTATAAAAGGGTGTGTGTGTGACTACATCTTAATCGGTACAGCTGTAGGTTTAATATATAGTTAATAAAATACGAGATATCAGGGTATCATGACTGATGACGTAATTGTCTTTTATCATTAGGTCTATTATCTTACGAATAAGTATTCGCTCCTTATAAACAGATACTTCATATTCTTAAGATTTAGAAACACTTACATCAGCGTATTGTTGCTTTAAGAAGGCTCCTCGGGGTTGGGGCTTTGGGCCATTTTCAACTCCAGGAAGACGAAGAGGTACATCTGGTACTGCCTCACTTCGAAGTCGTATCTTCGCTCCCACGTAACCACTCGCCTTTAACTTCTCAGGATCTCGGTCTACCTGAAGTTTTGAAAAATGTTCCGAGCACAACCGATTGTTGTTTTTTTTGTTTGTTTTTTTTTGTTGCATCAAACTTGTCTCGCCGACAATAGATGGTCCATGTTTTCCTCCTAGCTACATCCTTAGGAAAACTAAAAAAGCTCAATCCACACCCCCTTCTTCTGAATATTGGTGCAACCGTATGCCGCACAATACACCATAGTCCATTAATTAATGAATAAATGCACAGATAACAATGTTGACGCGGTTGTATTGATAACATAATTGGATTAACACCTAAATGGCCGCCAGCTGCTAACTAACCGTTTGTCGCATATGACGTCACAAGAATTTGGCGCGTAAATCTCCGATCGAAATATGCATATTGCCATTTTACAATTTCAACTCGCAATATCTCTGAAAATCTGCTCACAACAATTGTTTTTGTATTTAGTATCCTTTTCAACTATAGTATAGGTAATATTTTTCATAAATTTATGCAAGTTTTAAAATTACGGGACAAGTCCTTTAAAGCGTTTAACGCATGAAATGCCATTATAAGTAGAAAAAAAAATGTCCCACATTAAAGTAGTAGTATAGTAAAAGTCTTTAAAGTATGCTGTAAAAAACTGAGAATTATTATTTTCAGTTAAACATTATGTTAATTAAAAAGATGAGTCTTGAGATGTTGCTTGAAAATGTCCAATGATTCGGCACGACGTAATCCAACCGGTAAAGTGTCCCATAGTATTGGCGCTGAATACTGTAAACCAACTTTTATTCGCGACGACTTCATTTCGCTATTTACCAGTGATGAACTGGTTCGCGACCGACATTATCTTAAATACACAAAACATATTAAAGGACTGGTTTGCGACGAGAAATAATCGCGACGATGAGGATCTCGCGAAACTTTCTCGCACGCGAATAAAAGTTGGATTACAGTAGTCAACGCGCCTTTTTCCATGTCTTATTCGAGTGCGGGGAACGTTTAGAAGCATTCGATTCAAAGTTCCTAGGCGGAAAATACGGGTTATAAATGACTTCACTTTGTAAGCATGCCCATATACAATATTGAACCGGAAGCCAATGAGGGTTAATTGGCACTGATAAGATGTGGTAATGCTTTTTATGCCCCCCTTTGAAAAAGAGGGGGCATATTGTTTTGCAACTGTCGGTCGGTCGGTCTGTAGACCACATGTTGTCCGCTCAATATCTTGAGAACCTTTCACTTGATGATAATGCTATTTCATATGTACGTTGGTTATGAGTAGAAGAGGACCCCTATTGTTTTTCAGGTCAAAAGGTCAAAGATCAAGGGTCAACCTACTCTGGACATAGGAATATAATGTCCGCTCAATATCTTGCGAACCCTTTGCTTGAAAAACATCAAACTTAGCACACTGGTACATCCTAAGGAGTAGATGACTCCTATTGATTTTGAGGTCATATGGTCAAGGGTCAAACTGGGCATAGGAATATACTGACCATTCAATTTCTAGAGAACCCTTTGCTTGACAGACATCAAACTTGGTACACCAGTACATCTTCAGGAGAAGATGACCCCTATTAATTTTGAAGTCACATGGTCAAAGGTCAAGGGTAAAAAAAAGGACATTATAATATACTGTCCGCTCAATATCTTGAGAACCCTTTGCTTGACAGACATCAAACTTGGTACGCTGGTACATCTTCAGAAGAAGATGATCCCTATTGATTTTGATGTCACATGTTTAAAGGTCAAGGGTCAACCTGGACATTGGAA